>NC_077231.1:306860876-307118376 GCF_027887165.1 Monodelphis domestica
CTCTTCGCGCTGCCTCACTCTTGCCAGGGCCCCATCATCTCAGAGTTTGCTTCTTTCCTCCTTGGGCATCAGCCTGCTCCATGATTCTCCAGGGGAGTCAGGAGCCACCTTCGTTCTCTTTATCATCTCTTGGAGTTCCATGGGCTGAAACCCAGAGCAGGTGAGCAGGTCCTCTGGCACACAGCAATGCCCCTGGGCTTCTGGGGACATCTGGTTCTTAATGTTCTTTCAGCAGGGTGGGATAGACCTTCCTCATGGCTCAAGGCAAAGGAGCCAAGATTTTAATCTCCCAGAAGAATGCCACCAGTGAAGTCAAGCAGGGAAATATGAAAGCAGACCCAGCCCAGCTCTGGGCACACCTGGGGGTTGCTGCTGCCTTTCTGAGACAGTTTCTGGGCCATCTTTCGAAGAATTTCACTTGTGGATTTTAAATACTTATTTGAGGGAACAAGCAGAGCCCTAGTGAGCAATGTTGGCCCCAGGGGAAAGTTTCCCCATATTCACCTGGTGCAACTAGCAAAATGAAGACCTCCACTCAATGTTGCCAAGCTATAGGGGGGCAGGGGGATTTGAGGGGGAGCAGGAAGGGGCAGGTCAGCTAGGAGCTCCCTTGGAATGCCCATCATAGACATAGTCAACTGGTAGCTTCTTTTTTTAATTCAAAGATATTTTATTTTCTCAATTATATGTCATATTTTCAACATGTTTTCTGAAATTACAAGATCCAAATGATCTCCTTCCCTCCCTTTCCTCCCCCATCCCAGAGATGGCTAACAATTTGATCTGGGCTATGAGGGTGTTATCATGCCAAACACACTCCTGTGTCAGCCATTGCTCTAAGAGAATATTCCTATAAAACCAAAACCCAGATAAACTAAAGTGAAAAATCAGGTTAGTTCTTTCTCTGCAGGAGGAGAGCATTCTTTGTCATCCGTCCTTCAGATTTGCCCTGGGTTGTTGTATTGCTAAGAGTGGCCACGTCTTCCACAGTTGAGCATCATACAGTATTGCCGTTACAGTGTACAATCTTCTCCCAGTTCTGCTTATTTCACTCTGCATCAGTTCATGTCGATTTTTCCAGCCTTTTCTGAAATCCTTTTGCTTATCATTTCCTGTAACCCAATAATAGTATTCCATCACCAACATGGACCACACTTTGTTCAGCCATTCCCCAATGGATGGACATCTCTTCCATTGCCAATTCTTTGCCACTATGAAAAGAGCCGCTATCAATATTTTTGTTCAAGTAGGTCTCCTTCCGCCATTTTTAAATCTCTTTGAGATACAGACCTAGGAGTGGTATTACTGGATCAAAGAGTGTGCTTTGCTTTATAGTCCTTTGGGCTTAGTTCCAAATAGCCCTCCTGAATGGTTGGATCCATTCTCAGCTCCCCCATTATTGTCCCAATTTTGCCACATCCCCTCCAGCATTTATCACTTTCCTTTTCTCTCCTATTAGCTCATCCGATAGGTGTTAGGTGCTCATGAGTTGTTTTCATTTACATTTTCTAATCAAGAAGGATGGGACATTTTTTCATATGACTATTGGTAGCTTTGATTTCTTCATCAGAAAACTGCTGGTTCTACAATCCTTGGTGGTTTGATTGGTGTGGCACTAAGTAAGTAAGTAAATTTAGGTGTAATTGTCTTTTTTATTCTATTAGCTCAGCCTATCCATGAGCAAGTAATATTTTTCCAATTGTTTAGCTCGGACTTTATTTGTGCAAAAAGTGTTTGTGACTCTTCATATAATTCCCATGTTTGCCTTGGCAAGTGGATTTCCAGGGATTTTATATTGTCTAGTTATTTTAAATGGAATTTCTCTTTCCATCTCTTGCTACTGAACTTGTTTGTAATAAATAGACATTCTGATGATTTACATGGATGTATTTTATATCCGGCACCTTTGCTGAAGGTATTATCATGACAACTAGTCTTTTCAATGATCCTTGAGGATTCCCCAAGTATACCATCACAGCATCTGTAAAGAGTGCTTTCTTAAGAATGATTTCTAAGTGGGCAGGCATTTAGCCCCTCATTCCACCCCTTGAAACAGGACTGTAGGATCATCCATCTGGATAGGAAGCTAGAAGAGACATCAAGGAGCCCTTGGTCCATCTCCATCATTATACCACCAAGGAAATCTCTGTATCTTGGCCAGAAAAGTTGTGTGACTTGCTCAGGGTCATGCAGGATAATAACAATCATCCTAATGACTAGAATGTTCGTAGTGCATGGGAGCTGCCACTCCACTCCTTCCATGTCCCATTCCCCAGTGAGGAAGGCTGTTAGTTCACAGCCTGCAGGATGAAGCTTCCTGACATGGGCATTTTCCTAGGACCAGATGGGGAAAGAGATGGCAAAAGTGGAGTACACGGGGCTCTCTGCTCCAAAGTGCCATGAAGTCTCTTCTTTCCCTTTGGCCATCGATGGAAAGGCTGCCGAGGCTACCACCAGGGGAGACCAGGAGGCCAGTCTTTTAGGTCCATCCCTGTTAGCATCAATGATGCCTGCAGGGGGTAGAATCCCTTCAAAGATGGCAAAAAGATGAGGGCAGCAGACTCTCCAGGAAGGGGCAGCAGAGAGCCACCTCTGAGGCCACCAGGCTGAGCAGGACGCCTCCTTCTCCTAGTGGGACTGCAGATGGTATCAGTGGGAGGTTGGAGGAGAATCCCTGGGAGACTTCCCTTGATGCCTTCCCTCTTCTGTCTCCTCTGTCTCCCTGCCTCCCCTCTCTCCTCTCCTGGGCCTTGAAAAACCTCAAGTTTCTGCCCAAAGACCACCAATTCCTTTCCCCATCCCCCAAAGACCAATGCCTTCCCTCCCTCCCTTAAGAGCAAGGGCTTTGCCTTTGTTTCCCCATTCAGTGCTTGGCCCATAGTAGATGCTTAATAAATGTTTATTGACTGCACTCTGATTCTTGCAGTCCTGTTAATAAGTCACCCTCTGCCATATTCTGGCTGGTGTATTTACAAGTCAGCCAAGCTACTGATAATTCAAGTCAATTCAGCATTAATTAACAATAATTAATTAATTCAGCATTCATTACTGTGTGCCATTCCCTGTCCTGGGTGCCAGGAATATAAAGAAGAAGAAAAAAGACTCATATTTTTGTTCTCAAGGAGCTAACATTTTAGTGGGTATTAAAGATGGCATGGGCAGCTAGGTGGCACAGTGGGTAGAGTGCCAAGCCTGGAGTCAGGAAGATCCGAGTTCAAATATGAACCCATTTCCTAGCTGTGGGCCTTTGGGCAAGTTGCTTAATCCTGTTGGTGTCCATTTCCTCATCTGCAAAATGAGCTGAAGAAGGAGGTGGCCAACCAGTCCAGTATCTTTGCAAAGAAAACCCCAAATGGATTCACCAAGAGTCAGACCTGACAAAAAAGATGATATACAGGCTCAAGTAGTAAACTTGCAGTCAGGAGGGCCTGGATTCAAATCCTGCCTTTGACACTTATTACCTACACACCCTGAGGGACTCATTTAACTCCTTTGGTCCTCAGTTTCCTCGTTTGTAAAGTGAGAGAATGGAATAGCAGCCAGTAAGAGCTCTCCCCATTCTAGATCTGTGTCTATGATCTCGAGTAAATATGGTGCATATAAATTGTGTGCCATGTTGTGTATTTATGCATATTCACATATAAATTTATGTGTCCTGAGTATGTAAATACAAGATCATGAGGAAGGGGATTGCATGAAGGGCTTGAGGGGGGGCCAGATCCTGGCAGGCTTCATGGAGGAGGTGGCCAGAGACCAGAGCTTTGGGTGATGCCCAGGAATGGCAGAGCCAGAGATAATAGGGCTGGCTCCTAGACACAAGAGCCCGTGTATGTACCCAGAGTTTGGGGATGAGCTGGTCCTCCTCTATGACTGGGATACTGACAGCAGGAAGAGGGCTCTGCGGAAGCCTGGAAAGGGCACTGATGATGCTCTGAGACTCATTGTGGAGCCCAGAGACAGACCTGGCTGGGATCGGGTTGCTAGATGGGGGCTGGAGCCACCCAAAGCGGATCCGACCCTCTGTGTCCTGGGCGGCTGCTGTGACCCCCCAGGCTTAGCCAGCGAGGCTGCATCAACCCGTCTGACACCGAGCAGTGGCCGACGGGAGCCTCACTTTCTACTCATCCAAGCGGCCCGAGTGGATGCCATCGTCCGGCTCACAACTGTGCCAGGAGTGCAGGGGCAGCCGCAAAGCCCAGCATCGCCACTCACGAGCATCCCCTAGGTGTAGAGCTCTCCAGTCACTGCCATCGCCGCTTGCCTCCCGCTTCTCCGGGGAGAATCCCAGCCTCTCCCTCTTCTACACGGACGTCAAGGGCAGGGAAAGGTCCGATCCAAGATGGCGCCCCTGCCAGCCAGCAAGGGCGTGTCCTCCTCGCTGGCTCTGCTGGTGGCCAGTGAAGGAGTAACTCCCATCTCCTCCCTTCCCTCCACCACACACGCACACACACTCCGCTTCCTGGTATCTGGAGTTCTACTCCGGGGAATCCATCTCTTCGGGTGAAGGCTTTCCCTTCCCGGATCCTCCATCCGGAGCCGGGCATTGCTTCGCTGTCCCCCCCTGGTCCGTGTCGGCTGACCACAGGGCTCCAGACTAGGAGCTAGACGGAGCCTCCAGGTCAGCCGGTCCAGCATCCTCCACGGGCAGGAGAGGAAGGTCCAAGAAAGGCCCGAGACCCATCGGGGCGCACAGCTTCGGACCTCCACCCCACCTCCCGCCGCCTCAGCTGCCCCCGCTTCGCGCCGGCTCACACCAATGGCTAATCGCGGGCCACGCGCAGGGCCACGTCCCGCGATACTAAGCGTTCGTGAGACCTGGGTTCCAGGCGTGCCTGACGTGTTCTAGTCGGAGGGGACGCTCGCTGGCAAACAGTGAAACGCCCTCGGAAAGCAGGCGCTGCTCTAGCAGAAGAAATCGTGTGTGTGTGTGTGTGTGTGTGTGTGTGTGTGTGTGTGTGTGTGTGTGTGTGTGTGTGGTGTGTGTGTGACCCCGCCCCTTCCCAGGCCTTTCCCTGGGAGAGCCGAGCCTCGGTTTCTTCGTCTGTAAAATGGGATGCTTGGACCAAACGGCTTCTGAGGCCCCTTCCAACCCTCGCCCCATGACCCAAACGATGCTGGGGGCGGCAGCTTCGGCTCTGAAGCTCCTCAGGCCCACCACCCTCCCGCGCCCTCCTCGGTGCCTGCAAATGTGCAGGAAGCTGAGCCGACGTGCCGAGTGCCTGTCGCTCCTCTGGGGGCAGCCGTGGCGGGACGCCCCGGGACAGAGCCGAGTCCTTCGTCCCACCCCCTCTTCTTCCGGGGGTCGGAGGGAAGGGAGGAAGCTCCCAGGGCTGGGAGGCGCTGCTGGGATCAGAGAGGGAGGACGTTTGTGGGGGGGCGGGGGGGGGGGGTAAGACGCGCTTCACACACTGAGCAGACTGATGAGAAAGAGGAAGGGAGGATCCAATGCAGGAACACCGGGGCGGCTGCGGGCGGGCCCTGCTGCTTTCTTCCCAGAATTCCCAGGGCCTTGGATCCCTGGAGTCACCGAGAAGTTGGGAGGACTCGACGCCCCACCATCATTACAGCCTACATTCATACAGCACTTGCTGCGCAATCACTGCCCTAAAGCGACCCGAAGAAGCGGGTGCTGGCATGATCCCCGTTTTACAAATAAGGAAACTGAGGCAAACCGAGGCTAAGCGACTCATCCAGGGTCACTCGCATCAAGATCTATTTTATCTATTAGTATTATATAATTTCCTTTGTGATTGCTTTCGACCTCATTTTTTTATTGCAGTGTCTGAGATCAAATGAAGAAAATCAGAAACCTTTTTTATATTTATCTGTTCTCTACTTTTTGATAGGAGCCATTAATTTTCTTTAAATGCATCATCCAGGGTCACTCGCATCTAGCAAGTGTCCGAGGCTGGATTTGAACTCGGGTTTTGCTCTGGGCACTATGGCACCCCCTAAACTGCCCAGACTTGGAACCCAGGAGCCCAGTGTCTCTGCCATTCATGGGCAGGAGGCAGGAGAAGACATCCCTTTGGCACACGCGGAGCACAGCCCATCAAGTTGGGTTGAACTGATGCCCCCTCACTTTCCTCAAATCATTAGTGCGAAAAACTTCTCTATTAAACGGTTCCCGGCCAGGAGAATGGAGGCACCTTGAGGGCAGGGAACGGACAATGCCTGGTCCTGGGCTTCCCAGTGCCCAGCAACACCCTCTGCCACACGCTAGGCACTTAATTAAGACTTATTAAAGTGCTTGTTCAATGGAGGGGATGCTGAGGGACATAATGGGTTTGGACGCTATGTGAACCTGGGCAAGTCATTTAACCTCTGCCTCAGTTTCCTCAAATGTAAAACAAGCAGTAAACAAGCCCACCTCCCAGGGCTATTGTGAGGATAAAGTGAGATGCTATTTGTTCAGTGCTTAGTGCAATGCCTGGAACACAATAACAACAACAACAACTATTATTATTATTATTATTTGTCATCTTTCTACCTTGGCCCTGGGAGGACTCAGGGATGTTCAAAAAAAAAGGTAAAACCCTTTGCTTGTCCTGCCTAATGATCAGCAGGGATCGGACCTGGGAGTGTCTACTGCAGTGACTGTCAGAGATGAGATCACAGGCTTCTGCTGGAGGAAATGAGGTGTTGATTGGGGGCAGGGGAGAGAAGAAAGCTAAGATGCCAAGGAGGGCCGTTCCCATGGCAACAGGCTGGATTTTATTCCTAACGCAGCTTTATCTCACGTTGACTTTTGGAGGCCTCGTGAGGGAAGTGCGGGTCAGAGAGACAAAGCGTTGGGTGAGAAGATTCAGGTTTAAATCCAGCCTCAGATGCGTAGTAGCTTTGTGGCCCTGGAAGACTTCCCTGAGTGAGCCTCAGTTTCCTCATCTGTGAAATATATATATATACAATACAATATAATATAATATAATACAATTAGAACATAAAATAATATAATAATACAATACAATATAATATGATATGATATAATATAATATGTTATATTATAATATACAATACAATATAATAATATAATACAATACAATACAATACAATATAATACAATTAGAACACAATATAATACAATTATAATATAATATAATGTAATATAATGTAATGTAATGTAATACAATACAATACAATACAATACAATATAATATAATATAATATAATATAATATAATATAATATAATATAATATAATATAATATAATATAATAATAGCACTTGCCTCACCTGTTCTTGTGAGCCTCAAAGGAGACAGACAACCTAGTAAAGTGCTTTGCAGTCCTTACACTATTAGGTAAATGCTGGCTATTATTACTAATATTATCATTGTTATTACATGGATGGTCTGTAGCCATAAACTTACTTCTGTGCCAATCACCATCACTGACTCCAGGGTCCGAGCATCTTAGGAGCTGGTTGGCTTCCACAAGGCCACACAATTGTGCTTTGTTTGGCTTTTACCTTCTGTCTTGGAATCGATACTATTTTTGGTTCCAAAGTGGAAGAACAGTAAAGGTTAGGCAATGGGGATTAAGTGACTCACCCAAGGATATACAACTAGGAAGTATCTGAGGTCAAATTTGAACCGAGGACTTCCCATCTCTAGACCTGACTCTCAATCCACTGAACCACCTGGTGGCCACTGAGGTCACAGGTTTATTGTTGTTGTTTTAACTCACTTTATAGATGAGACCACTGAAGCCCAGCGTGGTACCTTCAGTTCATCCCAGTCCCTTAGTAAATGGTACATTTATTCTGGAGCCCCTGGTTCCAAATTGAAGCCTTCTCTCTCCTGGGCTGCAGTAGCTCTCCATGAATCACAACATCTAGGGCTGGATTGGCCCAGTTCGTGGATTCTTCACCTTTTTGGTAGTCTGGGCAACCCCTCTCAGACTCTTATATTTGGATGCCCAACTATATTAGAATTATCCAGAACATAGTTTTAGAACATAAAACAAATTCGGAGACCCCAGGCTAAGAACCCCTGATCTAGTCCAATTCCTTCATTTTCTAGTTGAGGAAATTGAGATTAATGAGCTCTGCCATGGCCACAAAAGCATCAAAGGTAAGATTTGAACCCGGGTCTCTGTCTCCAGAGACAGTGCTCTTTCCAACAGGCAACTACCCTACATCTCAGTTAAAGTAACTCATTAAGTTTGTGTGATACAAAAAGTCTCCAGAGCTCTGCTTTGGTCTTTCTTGGACTCAATGAGGAAAATTCATCACAAGAAAACTGGATCGACCATCTCTCTCGTGGGAGAATCTCTTTCTATAACCATTCAGAAAGCAGGCATTGTTCCCCAAATTGATGAATGGGCAAAAGATATGGACTGACAGTTTGGGGATGAAGAAATCAAAGCCATGTATAAGTATATGAAGAAATGCTGTAAATTACTGCCAATTAGGGAAAAGCAAACCAGAACGATTCTGTGATATCATCTCACACCCATCAGATGGCCTAAAGTGACAAATGTTGGAGGAGATGGGAAAAACGGGGCCACTAAGACACTATTGGTGCAACTGGGAAAAGATCCAACTATTCTGGAGAGCAATTTGGAATTATACCCAGAGAGTTCTAAAACTGTGTATGTCTGTAGACCCAGGAGTATCATTCTGAGTCTTTTCCCCAAGAAGACCAGGGAAAAAGGAAAAGAACCACATGTTCCAAAAATAGTTCCAAAAATAGTTCTCTTTGTGGTGGCAAAGAAGTGGAAATCAAGGGGATGGCCATCAATTGGGGCATGGCCACACTCATTGTGGTATAGGATTATGATGGAATACTACTCACAAAAAGAAATGATGAGCAGATTAGTTTTTTTTTTAAATTTGGAAAGAATAAGATAATGCTGAGTGAAATGACTAGAACCAAGAGAACATTATATACAGCTGTAGACTTAGTAGAAGAATAACCTGTGAATGCTCGCCTCCAGAGAATGAACTGAAAAACAGAAACAGGAAAGATATCAGCTCTATATCCATATCTATTTGCCAGATGATACCTCCAATGGTGCAGGGAAGGGAAGGAGGGATTGAGATACCTGGAAATAAATTCTATTAATAAAACATTTTTAAAAGGCAATAGTTTGGAAAATATCAAGGTGTTATTTATTTTTGCCCATTCATATAAAGGATAAATTTCATATAGTAACTCAACCAATAACATTGGTCCAAATATATCATTTGGATGGATAACGAGTTATACACCTATTTTTCCTGAATAATTGGCAATTAATAAGCAGTCTTTGGACATGTAGCAATCAGATTTTAACCAATAAAAAATGAGACCATTTCTCTAAGAAAAGAAAGAAAGAAAGAAAGAAAGAGAGAAAGAAAGAAAAAGAGAGAGAAAGAAAGAAAAAGAAAAGAAAGATAGCGAAAGAAAGAAAGAGAAAGAAAGAAAAAGAAAGAAAGAAAGAAAGAAAGAAAGAAAGAAAGAAAGAAAAAGAGAGAGAAAGAAAGAGAAAAGAAAGAGAGGGAGAAAGAAAGGAAGAAGAAGGAAAGAAAGAAAGAGAGAGAGAGAAAGAAAGAAAGAGAGAAAGAAAGAAAGAAGAAAAAAAGAAGTCATTGCTAGTTGACTGGGACATGCATCAAAAAAGGGTTTTTCTCCATCTCGGGGAGCATCTTTACTAGAACCTAATTCCATTTAACCTTTTTAGAGCTGGCTTTGTGCCCCTAAATCATTAAAAAAAATTAAGAGATGTCCATTGTCCTTCTGAATTACCTTAAGGAATAGCTATTGAAACCAATAAAATAATTTGAGAATGCCTTTTGGTAGATAACCCAAATTAATGAGGCCATTCTAAGAGAAAGAGCTAAATGGGACAATACTGTCACCAGGGCTGCCCTGGAAGGCCATGCATTGGCTCCTCTTTCTTCTCAAAGAAGATAAGAAGCTTCCTGGTGCTGCTTTGCCCTTCTTGTCCAGATTCCTAGGACCCAAGTACATAGTCTATCCCCACCTTTATACATAGATCCCTTCCAGTTTGGTGAGGCCTGCCAGAGCTTCCCACCAAGAGCATGGATTCTGATTTCTTAGGGTCTTTTACTCAGCCCAGTGAAGTCCTGAAGAAGCCCTGAGTGGAGGCATCATGCCTCAATGAGGAATGCTCTTCTGATGTCTCGTCATAGCATGGAGGTGACCCTGGATCCAAAGGGCTTGGCCAACAGAGCATGGGTTTGGGCAGGCCTTGTAGCTAGAAAGGTTTCCAATGGAGGCTTAGTGAGCATCTGTCATTCAAGTTCCCACTTGGCTAAATTCAGAAAGGCAGATGGCCACTGAGTGGTGACTCTTGACTACAGCCTCTCACAATGACCAATTATTAAAGAGGTCAGGACCTGGACCAGTGGAGGAATCCTCCAAGCCAATAAATACCTTCTTTCAGTAGAAAAAAAAATTTTTAATGTATATATATATATATATATATATATATATATATACTCTATAGTATATACTATTGTTGGTGCAGTGGATAGAGTTCTGGGCCTGGAGTCACAAAGACCTGAGTTCAAATCCATTCTTAGTCACTTACTAGCTATATGACTCTAGGCAAATCACTCTGCCTTAGTTCTTCAACTGTAAAATGGGGATAATGATAGCCCTGTAATAATTAAAATAGTTGATGTTGTAAACTGTAGTGAGTTAAAATGGTGGAAGATATAAATTATGCTAGATATAAGAGTGGGTGAGTAAATTATGACCGCAGAAAATGTTTTCACTACAGTGTCTTGTTTTAAATCAAATATAAGGTGGTCGCCAGGGAATATATTCCCAATTATGAATATACCCAAGTCAACTGGGTTTTATAGAGATTTTAATTAATAATACAATGAGCAATCAAAGAAGGAGAGAGAGAAAAAAGTATAAGTATGAAGGGCCTTAAGCCAACATGGCCTAGACCTGAGTCTTAAGAGAGAGAATCAGTCAGTTTTTCATCACTCACCACAAGATTTGTCTTAAGCAAGGGTGTCTGGGGAACAGAGTCTCCCCAGAGGGAGTTCCAGCCAGTGTCAGCCTCCCAAGGGACTTCTTCTCAAGAGATCTTCAAAGGGCCTCCTCCAAAATGATCTATCTCCAAGGATATAAGGATCTCCAAGCCTCCTCTGCTCAAGAGATTCCTTTTCTTATATAGGGTTTTTTTTCCTATGTCACCTCCCCTAAGTTCTTCCATCTACCAATCACCGTAGATGTTTTCTAAAAGACAGCCCATCTGAATTCCAGCTAAGTCGACTAATCCCCTCAGTAAGTCTGAACCAGAGAAAATGCTGCTGTGTCGATTAATCCCCTCAGTAAGTCTGAACCAGAGAAAACACAGCTGAGTCAACTAATCCCATCAAGAGAAAACCTGCTCGACCTTTATAGGTACCTAGCATCCCATTGTATCAATTCTAAAAACAGGCCTGGCTCAAAGAACTCCCTGCCTCATCATAAACATGGGTCCAAGTACTTTCATTGTTTAGCAAGGAGTTTTCTCCCCTAAAGCAGTCTTAAGTACGGGTGGAGTAGAAGTCCTCCCATTTCTGATCCTGGCGAGTTTTCACATCAAAATGGGGAATGTTTCCAGTAGGGAATTTGTTCCAATGGAGGATTCCTCAATGTGGAAATTTTTAACATTCACAAGTCTGAGAAATTTCAAGATTTACAGCCCCTACCTTGTAGTGTTGTGGATCAGCTGAGATAATATTTATAAAATGCTTAGCATAGTGCCTGATGTAGACTAGTTACTCTGTAAGGGCTAGTTATGAATAATAATAGGGATCAAATGATGAGAAAAAATAAACTGAGTCTTTGTCCTTAACCACAAATCATACATTCTGATAATGATCTAGAAAGGTTCAGTAAGTTCATGGATCTAACATTGGAGGTAACCTCAGACATCATCTAGCTGAGGAAACTGAGGTTCTCCTTCATGGAGAAATAACTTGCCCAGGGCCACATAAATATATATATATATATAGTAAGTGTCAGAGGTCTTCCTCACTCCAACACCTTGCCCTGCTGTCTCTTAGAAGAATAGACTTGTTTTTCCACTGGTCTGTAGGGCTGGCTATTGGGAGAATAACTGGATAAACTGGTTTTTCTGGATTGGAGGAGTCCCCAAGGCAATGGCCTTATAGGTCCAATAATTGATCATTAGAACAAAATGGATTTAGGTACCAGAGAAAAAGAGAAACAAATCATTAGAAAAGGCTGGTAGCCAACCTCTAGAAGAGAATGGAGGTTATCCAACTAAGAGCCTCTGAATGCAGATCGAAGCATGTCATTCTTCATTTTATTTCCTCCATGAATTTTTCCTCATATAAATGATGTGTGTCTTCTTTCACAACATGATGATCATGGAAATACATATTGTATAACGATAACACATGTATGACCTTGGTCATATCACCTGCCATCTTGGAGAGGGGAAGGCAGGGGAGGGAAGGAAAGAACATGGAAGGCAAAATGTCATAAAATGATTATTAAAAATTGTTTTGACTTAAAAAAACAAGAAGATGATGGAGTCTGAATAAATAGTGAAGGAAACAGAAACTCTTTATTGATTCATCTTGCTTTGACACAATCAAACTCCCAACACATTCCCCCAAACTCTTTAAGAGTGTCCTGACTTGTTCTGATGGAATGGAATGGAATGGAATGGAATGGAATGGAATGGAATGGAATGGAATGGAATGGAGAGGAGAGGAGAGGAGAGGAGAGGAGAGGAGAGGAGAGGAGAGGAGAGGAGAGGAGAGGAGAGGAGAGGAGAGGAGAGGAGAGGAGAGGAGAGGAGAGGAGAGGAGAGGAGAGGAGAGGAGAGGAGAGGAGAGGAGAGGAGAGGAGAGGAGAGGAGAGGAGAGGAGAGGAGAGGAGAGGAGAGGAGAGGAGAGGAGAGGAGAGGAGAGGAGAGGAGAGGAGAGGAGAGGAGAGGAGAGGAGAGGAGAGGAGAGGAGAGGAGAGGAGAGGAGAGGAGAGGAGAGGAGAGGAGAGGAGAGGAGAGGAGAGGAGAGGAGAGGAGAGGAGAGGAGAGGAGAGGAGAGGAGAGGAGAGGAGAGGAGAGGAGAGGAGAGGAGAGGAGAGGAGAGGAGAGGAGAGGAGAGGAGAGGAGAGGAGAGGAGAGGAGAGGAGAGGAGAGGAGAGGAGAGGAGAGGAGAGGAGAGGAGAGGAGAGGAGAGGAGAGGAGAGGAGAGGAGAGGAGAGGAGAGGAGAGGAGAGGAGAGGAGAGGAGAGGAGAGGAGAGGAGAGGAGAGGAGAGGAGAGGAGAGGAGAGGAGAGGAGAGGAGAGGAGAGGAGAGGAGAGGAGAGGAGAGGAGAGGAGAGGAGAGGAGAGGAGAGGAGAGGAGAGGAGAGGAGAGGAGAGGAGAGGAGAGGAGAGGAGAGGAGAGGAGAGGAGAGGAGAGGAGAGGAGAGGAGAGGAGAGGAGAGGAGAGGAGAGGAGAGGAGAGGAGAGGAGAGGAGAGGAGAGGAGAGGAGAGGAGAGGAGAGGAGAGGAGAGGAGAGGAGAGGAGAGGAGAGGAGAGGAGAGGAGAGGAGAGGAGAGGAGAGGAGAGGAGAGGAGAGGAGAGGAGAGGAGAGGAGAGGAGAGGAGAGGAGAGGAGAGGAGAGGAGAGGAGAGGAGAGGAGAGGAGAGGAGAGGAGAGGAGAGGAGAGGAGAGGAGAGGAGAGGAGAGGAGAGGAGAGGAGAGGAGAGGAGAGGAGAGGAGAGGAGAGGAGAGGAGAGGAGAGGAGAGGAGAGGAGAGGAGAGGAGAGGAGAGGAGAGGAGAGGAGAGGAGAGGAGAGGAGAGGAGAGGAGAGGAGAGGAGAGGAGAGGAGAGGAGAGGAGAGGAGAGGAGAGGAGAGGAGAGGAGAGGAGAGGAGAGGAGAGGAGAGGAGAGGAGAGGAGAGGAGAGGAGAGGAGAGGAGAGGAGAGGAGAGGAGAGGAGAGGAGAGGAGAGGAGAGGAGAGGAGAGGAGAGGAGAGGAGAGGAGAGGAGAGGAGAGGAGAGGAGAGGAGAGGAGAGGAGAGGAGAGGAGAGGAGAGGAGAGGAGAGGAGAGGAGAGGAGAGGAGAGGAGAGGAGAGGAGAGGAGAGGAGAGGAGAGGAGAGGAGAGGAGAGGAGAGGAGAGGAGAGGAGAGGAGAGGAGAGGAGAGGAGAGGAGAGGAGAGGAGAGGAGAGGAGAGGAGAGGAGAGGAGAGGAGAGGAGAGGAGAGGAGAGGAGAGGAGAGGAGAGGAGAGGAGAGGAGAGGAGAGGAGAGGAGAGGAGAGGAGAGGAGAGGAGAGGAGAGGAGAGGAGAGGAGAGGAGAGGAGAGGAGAGGAGAGGAGAGGAGAGGAGAGGAGAGGAGAGGAGAGGAGAGGAGAGGAGAGGAGAGGAGAGGAGAGGAGAGGAGAGGAGAGGAGAGGAGAGGAGAGGAGAGGAGAGGAGAGGAGAGGAGAGGAGAGGAGAGGAGAGGAGAGGAGAGGAGAGGAGAGGAGAGGAGAGGAGAGGAGAGGAGAGGAGAGGAGAGGAGAGGAGAGGAGAGGAGAGGAGAGGAGAGGAGAGGAAACCCGAGCTCTTACTTTGCCAAGCTCTGGCCCCAGCTTTGTCAGCTGTGTTGGCCTGCCTTTTATTGATTTTTTATTTTATTTTAATTTAATTCAATTTTAATTTAATCATTTTTATTTGAATGCTGCCTTCATTCATCTGGTTGTTGGTAGTGTAGAAGGGATTCTTTTGCGAGAGTACACATTCACTAAGGCAGAGGTTCTTAACCTTTTGTGTCTCGTGGACCCCTCTGGCATCCTGGAGAAGCCTGTGGACCTCACAGCAGACTCATTTTTTTGGTGGTTCAATTTAATTATTTTTTATGGTTCAAGTCATGTTTTCAAAAAATGAAAGGGAATGCCTCATTTCAGAGGCTAGTGAAAATAAGGATGCCATTTTTGTCCCCTAAGGAGTCTGTGAATCCCAAGATAAAAAAGAAACCCCTGCTTTTAAGCTTATCCATTCTATCCATGAGAGTGAGCCCAGCACAGGGATACTGTAAGGGAGTATCTGGGTTCAATATTGCCTGATATTAGTCATATGGAAATGGGCAAGTCACTCATTGTTTCTGAGCCTTGGTCTACTCATCTGTTAAATGAGGATATTAATAACTTGTAATACCCTTCCTTACAAGATTGTTGTGAGGCTCAAATGAGATAATGAGGGGAAAGTACTTTGCAAACATCATATATAAAAATGTCTATTATTGTTGTTGTTGCTGTGGTGAATCATTTACTTTTCTTTTGAAACTTACTCACTCTCTTAAAATCAAGGGGTTCCAAGGCAGAAAAGCTTTCGTAAAAGCGAGGCACCTGGGATGAAGTTCCTGGTCCAGGGTCCCACAGCTAGGAAGGAAATGTCTGAGGCCAGATTTAAGTCCAAGACCCTTCTGCCTCTGCCTCTGGGCCTGGCTCTCGATCCACCCTGAATCATTTACTTTTAAGCCACGAGAAACCCCAAATGCATGTAGAACAGAGATGGATGGCCGCCATTTTCCAAGGGCCAGAAGAGACTCCTCAATAAGGTCATTGCAGTGGGATGGATTTTTCAAACCCAACAGCCCTCAGAGACCATCTACAAAGAGGAAGAGTCACTGGGACCTGGATGGGTGCTGTTGAGAGGTGCAGCTCCCCTGGGAGATCACTGGCCCTCAAAGAACCAAAGCAAGAAAAGCTCTTGGGGTAAGAAAGGGAGATGAAGGTGGGGGTGGCAGAGAGAGTCTTTCCAAAGGGCTGTTTGCTACAGATGATTTCTTGGAATATAAATGGAGCAGCTGGGACTGGAAATGAGAATGCTTACAGAAACATGACAGCCAAAGCTTAGAAAGCTGTTTCCCTTGTCAGTTTAAAATGACAACCAAAAACAGGGGCAGCTCTCACGTCTAAACAATCACCGAAAGATTTGACTCTAAAAATGAATCATTCTTAACTCTTCATTGCACAGCCTGGACTGGACTTCTCCCCAGAGCCATTCAGAGCCTCTGATCTAGGAGGGCACAGGTTAAAACTCTCCTCCTTTCAGGCCAAGCCACATACTCAAAGGCCATGCAGATTCAGGCATCCACACAGACAGCGCCCACGGGAGATGGGCTGCCCCATAGAGCTCTGGGTCTGAGCTGCCAGCATCTGGCTCCGAGAGCCAGAAAGTGTTCCTTGAGGGCAGGCAATATTTTGATTTTATCTTTGTATCCTCAGAGTCTGGGCCTAGCAGGAAGAAGGTGCTAAGAAGGTGTCCAGAGGGTGGGAAGTTCCTTCAAGAACTCAAAAGCTGCATCTCCTGGATGCACCATCCCTGCAAATGTCAGAAGAGGGGAAGCTCGTCCCTGGGGGAGTGACCAGAGTCCCAGCTGGGGCAGGTGATAAAGATCCCACACCCAAGGTGGCTGTGGGGTCAGTAGTCTAGGAAAGTCCTTGTCCCACTCAGCCAGGGGCTCTGCAGAGAGCAGGGTGTTCCAATGGTTTTTTTTCCATATTCCATTTTCCCCTGAGAAAATGTACCTTTCAGGATGAAGAGCCCATTTTCAGGATGACTGCAGGCCCATTCTCCTGGTTTTCCACCATAAAGTCCAGCACTCATCAGGTGAGTACCGTCCCATCCCTTTCTTGGGCCTCTTCCCTAAAGAGAGTTAAGTTGTGTCCCCGGATGTATTCCAGCAGAATCCGTCCTCTCCCCTCAATGGTGCGAAGCAAAGGTCTCAGGCCCTGCTGCCCACCCTGGCTCTCCCAGAACTCTGGGTCCATCCTCAGTGATTTCAGCAGCAAGTTCTGTAAGCATCCAGAAGCGAGCACATTCACCGCCGACTCAGGAAATCTGCAGGAAGTGACCCCAGTGCCCAGAAGAGAAAGGAGGCAAAAAAGAGTTTCAGGGACTGTGGACATCTCAAGAACTCACATTCATGTTTTAAGGCTTATAAAGCATTGTCACCCAAATATGCTGGGAAGTGGGTGCTGATGGACCTATGGGAAAACTTGGGCTCTGAGTGGTCAGTTGACTTGCCCAGGGTCACAGAACTAGTAAGTGCAATAGAGGGTGATAGATAGATGTGGATAGGTAGATGGAGATATAGATGGAGAGATAGATAGATAGATAGATAGATAGATGTGGATAGGTAGATGGAGATATAGATGGAGAAATAGATAGATAGATGTGGATAGGTAGATGGAGAGATAGATAGATAGATAGATAGATAGATAGATAGATAGATAGATGTGGATAGGGAGAGAGAGAGAGAGAGAGAGAGAGAGAGATGAATGGATGCATGGATGGATGCATGGATGGATGGATGATAGATTGGTAGATAGATTGATAGATAGATAGATAGATGAAGAGAGAGATGGATAGATGGATGAATGGATAGATAGACATATAGAGTATTTATTTAATGTTTAATGAAAGCCTAGCACTGTACTAATGACTATACACAAATGTAAGTAACCAAGGCAGTCCCTACCTCCAAGAGACTTATGAGACATTGTAGGGATATAATGGAGAGAGTATTGGGTTTAGAATTGAGGTCCTGGTTTCAAATCTTGACTCCGTCAATTCTTTACCAATATGAACTTGGGAAAGTCACGAAATCATAGAATCTTAGATCTCAGATATCATCTAGTCTAACCCATACCTAAAAACAAAAACCAAAAAAACAAAAACCCATAGATACATCATCTAGCCTTTTCTTGAAAATCTCCGGGGGGGGGGAAGAAAACTATTTTCTCCCAATGGTTCCAATTCCACTTTTGTTAGCTCAAATCATTAAGAGGGCTCCCATCAAATCCAAATGCTTGCTCTGCAGTTTCTATTTGTTATTCCTAATTTGGCCCAAGAGAGCGGTTCTAGCACCCCATTCCACATGACAACCCTTCAGATACTAAAAGTCAGCTCTTATGTTTCCTCTTGGGCCTTTTCTTCTATAGGGCAAACATGCCCTGGTCCTTTATCTGATCATGGCATGAGCTCAGGAGCTTCCACCATGCCAAACTCATTCCTCTGGATGCTCTCCAGATTATCAATGTCCTTCCTAAAATGGCACCCATGATGAAATACAACCCTTTAGATGGCTTCCTCTCTCTTGGCCTCAGTCTCCCTACCTACAAAATGAAGGGGTTGGACTTTTCCATCTCAGAAGTCCCTTCTAGGTCTAAATCTCATGCTCCTAGTACCTAGAACATATCCAAACAAGACCTGGGCAGCAAGCCTTTCTCTCCAGGAGTATCTACTGGACATTTGACTACACTGCTCACTAAGTTAAGGACTTTTCTGGATCACTTCTTAAAGGACAGAAGGTATCTATGGTTCCTTCCAGTTCTAAATCCTCTGATCTAAGGGATTACAAACCGGTTTTTCCAGTGGAGTACAAATGGAGACATCAGGAGACTTTAAGGAGGGTTCATACTCTAGTGGCCAGTGAAAGAGAAAATCGGAAACAATGTCATTTGGTTGAAAGGGCCAGATTTCTGTGTCTGTTGGGGGAGGCCCCCATTTACTCACGCAGGCCATCGCTAATATCTTTTCCAACTCTTAAGCCAGAGAGAACATGGCAGCCCAGGCAAACTAGCCTTCAAGTAAGTCCTTAGAATGACAGAATGTCAGCACTGAAATGGAGCAAGCCCAACCCCGGCCCAACAGGAATCCCTGCCATGACACCCAACAAGGGACCACCCAAACTCTTCCTGTAAGCTCCTTGAGGGCAGGGACTGTCTTTCTTCTGCTCATACTTGCTCCCAGCACTTCACACTATGCTGGTGCGTAGTGTGAGCTCAGTAAATTCTTGTTTCTCTCCTTCCTTCCTCTGCTTGGCTGTCTCTAGGAAGGAATCATTCACCACCTCCCAAGACATCCTCCCAAGCCACTTCCACCACGGCATTCATGGTCAGTAAGTTTTTCCTGGCATCAAACAGAAATTGGCCTTTATGTAATTTCTGTCCATTGCCCTGATTATGTCCTGTGGGACAAACAAAACACGTCTAATCTTTTCTACATGCTTCCTGCAGCAACACCCCTGAACTTACCCATCAATGCCCTCCAGCAGCCTGAAATTCAGCTTGGATTCTGGGTGCGAGGGTTTGCCAGCATTATCGATGTATACCAGGCGAGACGGGTCACTCTCCCGGACCTCAGGGAGAAGTGGAAGGATTACAAGGGCAACGACAATGACAACCCACATTTATAGAGCACAAGAAAGCTTGCAAAGCATTTTACAGACATACTCTCCTTTGCTCCTTATGAAAGCCTCTCTTGATCGTCATAACCAGTAGGGGCAGCTGGGTAGTACAGTGGATGGAGTGTCGGGCCTGAAGTCAGGAAGACTTATCTTCCTGGGTTCAAATCTGGCCTCGGATACTTCCTAGCTGCATGCCTTGGGCAAGTAAGTCACTTAACTCCCTTTGCCTACCCATCGTCCTTCTGTCTAAGAGACAGAAAGGAAGGGGTTGAAAAAGAATAATTATCAATGAGTTCTTGTCTTCATCATACTAGCTAGTATTTATGTAGCACTTAACACAAGTTACCTCATTTGATTCTCGGAACAACTCTGGGAGGTTAGTGCTGTTTTTATCCCCATTTTGCAGATGAGGAAACTGAGGTGAATCTAAATGTCTTGACCAGAATCGTACAATAAGTAAGTATCTGCTGGGGGATTGGAACTCAGGTCTTTCCAAATTCCAAATACAGCCTTCTATCTTTTTTTTAACCCTTGCCTTCCATCTTAGAATTGATATTTTTCCAAGAATTGGTACTGGTTCCAAGGTGGAAGAACAGGAAGTGTAGGCTACTGGGGTCAAGTAACTTGCCCAGGGTAGCAGGAGGTGGCAGGTCTCTACCACGGTCATCCTTTTACATAGGGGCTGAAGTCCTCCTAACAGAGACTCGATGGCCCCTCGTGTGCTTCCCTGACATCCTCTGCTCTGATATCCTGTCTTCTAAGCCAGCTGCAGAAGGGATGAGGCTGAGCGGACAGGAGAAACCTACCAGTATATGGACGAGCAGCAGCTCGCCTGGATTTCGGCATTTCTCTCGGAGTCTTTCTTCCAGACACGGGTCTGATGGCTCGGGTTGAAAACCACAGCAGTAGCGATCCAGGCGGTCGTGGACCTGGAGGAGAGGGCACCGTCCTTTGAAGCCCAGCCTCCACGGAGTCTGGGAAGCAGCTGCTCTAGGTTTCAGCACTGTCTAGTGGGCATCCACACCTGGACATTCCTCCCGTCCCAGGTCTTCCCTGCCCCACTGAGGACACCTTTGGGAATTGGGTTCATAGCTTTCTCCTTGCAATGGCATCCCCTCATTTTATGGCCCAGGACCCTTTGGGTAAGCTGAAAATGGTGCATAATTTGCAATCCCCATTTGTAACAAGTATTTCATATAAATCTATAGACCGAGGCACTTTACGACCTTCCTCGGGCTCATCAGAGCTCCCAGCATCCCCACGTCTAAACTTTGGGGCCATCATTAATAACTAAATGGCATTCATGAGCCAAAGATCTGCCCTGATGCAGAATTGACTGGTCACCAGTGAGGATTCTGGGTACAGACTGATGCTGAAGCGTTTGGCACAAAACAATATAATAATGACTCACACGACTGCTTCTCAGAGCAAGAGTGAGTGTGATTGGGAGAACTGCTGGGAGACTTTCCACTCCTCCGGGAAATGGCGCAGATTCTGTGCGTAATTAAAACATTTTGTTTTCTGTATTTTTCTGTCCCTCTTTTTGATGGCCAGTCACATATTGCTGAATTCATGTGTTGAATTCCCGTAATTTGAGATCCTACCATACGTGATCATTTTATGACATTACAATACTGACTATAATATATCTTTGTTCATCTTTGCCTTGCTTAAATCCAATTCATTTTATTTATTTTTATTTTTAAATTTTTATTTAATTGATTAATTAAGAAAATTTTTCCATGGTTACAAGACTTTCCCTCCCCTTCCCTCACCCCCTTCCCATAGCCGATGCACAATTCCACTGGGTTTTACATGTGTCATTGATCAAGATCCATTTCCATATTATTAACATTTGCACTAGGGTGATTGCTTAGAGTCAGCATCCCCAATCATATCCTCATCAACCCATGTGATCAAGTGGTTGTTTTTCTTCTGTGTTTCCGCTCCCACAGTTCTTCCTCTAGTTAAATCCAATTCATGCACAAGTTGAGACATGGCGCTATGATGGCACTGGTCTTCTTCAAAGACAAAGGACAAACCACTGCCACAATTATTTTATTACATTATCATTCCATACTATCTCTCTACATTGCGGGGAGGGGGGTGACGATTACTCAGAAGAGACCGGCCTAAACATTTCCATACAAAATTAAGCGGGGGAGAAGCATCTATTGTCTAGACTGTGACAAGCTGGAGCTAATCACTTCACATCCCAGCCCACAACATCCTCCTCTGCAAAATGAAGGAGGAAGATATGGACCGTATGGTCTCCATCTTCTTTTCTGGCCCTGACAATGCAAAGTCTACCCTTCTCCAGGCCAGTCCTTTAGACATTTGCTCCTACACGCCACCCTTAAATCTGCTCTTCTCAAAATATAAACTTTCTGCCTGATCACCCTTTGCTCCTTGATTCCTCAAGCAGAATGGCCTCAAGGTCCTTCCTCAGCTTGGCCACATTCCTCTGGGCACTCAAACTGACCACAGTATTCCAAATGTGGTCTGACCAGGTGAGGGAATGGAGGCACTGCCACCTTCTTCACCCTAGACACTCGATGGACCAAGACAATACATATAATTTATCACCTTCTAGCCCAATAGCCCTGAAGAGACCAGTATTGGGGTCAGCAAAGTGGCTCAGTGGTTTAAGATCCAGGCTGAGAGATGAGAGATCTGGGGTTCAAATCTAGCCTCAGACACTTTCTTTTTTTTTTTTTTTTTTTTTTTTTTTAAATATATTTTATTTGATCATTTCCAAGCATTATTCGTTAAAGACATAGATCATTTTCTTTTCCTCCCCCCCACCCCCCATAGCCGACGCGTAAGTCCACTGGGCATTAGATGTTTTCTTGATTTGAACCCATTGCTTTGTTGATAGTATTTGCATTAGAGTGTTCATTTAAAGTCTATCCTCTGTCATGTCCCCTCAACCTCTGTATTCAGGCAGTTGCTTTTTCTCGGTGTTTCCACTCCCATAGTTTATCCTTTGCTTATGAATGGTGTTTTTTTTTTTCTCCTGGATCCCTGAAAGTTGTTCAGGGACATTACACCGCCCCTAATGGAGAAGTCCATTACGTTCGATTATACCACAGTGTATTAGTCTCTGTGTACAATGTTCTCCTGGTTCTGCTCCTCTCGCTCTGCATCACTTCCTGGAGGTTGTTCCCTCAGACACTTTCTAGCTGTGTGACCCTGGGCAAGTCACTTAACCCCCATTACACACCCCTTACTGCTCCTCTGCCTTGGAACTAATACCCAGTATTGATTCTAAGACTGAATGTAAGGTTTCAAAAAGAGAAAAAAGAGTTCAGCATCACCTCCACACCTCAAAGAAGTGGGGCAATTAGGGAAAATGTCCTTTCCTGCAGCCCAAAAAATAAACACTGCTTTGAATGCTCAGTCAGTAGAAATCATCAGCAAGTCATGCACTGGCTCTCTGCATTACTCCTTATTTCATTTCTAAGACTCTCTGTAAGCAGGAGGATAATGAATGTATTTCCTGTGGGCAGATCCTGATGTTCTCTTTGCCTGGTGGCATGGGGAGAAAACAGCAAGGTTTGGACAGCTGGGAAAGGGGCAGAAAGCAGGGATTTGAACTTGGCTGGAGTTTATGCAAATACAAGAGGATGAAACTTTGGAAAATTCTCTGCAAGCCCAAGAAATCTAGACGGTGCCTCCCCCCAGAGAGGTGAGCCCTGGCAGGCCTTCTCTCTTCAAAGTGGAACCTTTCCAAGTTTTCCCCAGGAAGCAAGTGGCAAGCATGATTCATCACCAATAGATAAACAGTGAAGACCCAGAAGGCCCCTCCCCAGGACACAGCATGTCTGCAGGCCAGCCAAGACTCCACTGCCTCTGGCGAGAGATGAAATCCTGCTCCTCCTGGCAGCCACCATTCTCCTTTAGGTTCTGGGAACAAAGATGCCACCATGACACCACCACCATTGGGTGTGTTTGTGGTTCCGCCATCTTATTCTTTGCCTTTCTTTGGTGGAAGCCTTAGATGCCTGGTCCAGGACAAATGCCCATTGCATCCTTCATCAAATATAGGATTTCTCTATTGCCCTGAAAAGTAGCAAGCTCAATGCCCTATCTGTCTTCTAGATTTCATCTCCTGTCCTCCGTCACCCTTCCTTTTTTCCTCCATCCCTCCTCCTTTCTTTCTCTTTCTATTATTCTTGTTATTTTTGTTTGTTTCTCTTCATTCTCCCCCTTTCTTTTCGCTCCTTCTCTCTTTTCCTTTTTCCTTTCTTCCTCTCTTTTCTTCTTCATTTTCTTCTTGTTTTTATTTCTGTTTCTCTTCATTCTCTCGGTCCTTTCTCTTCTCCTTTCTTTCTCTCCCTCTTTTCTTTCTCTTTTATTCTTGCTATCTTCACAACTCTCTCTCCTTTGTCTCTCTCTTGCTTTTCTCTGCCTTCTTTTCCTCTGCCTTTTCTCTTTCTCTCTCTCTCCCTCCCTCCCTCTTCCCCCACCCAACACTTTGCCAATATTTTTATGCTCTCTACTAGGATTTGCAGATATGGACCACATATTTATAAGGGAGGAAGAGATGTCTTGCAAGTGGAAAGCAACATATCACTCTTTGAAAGGCAGATTTCCTTCAGAAATCTGAGCATACCAGAAAAGCAACTGGTTTGAAGCAGTCACCCAGTGGCTTATTCTGCTCTGCTCTCTAGTTCTTTCTTTGCCCTGCCTTCCTCCACCTTTCCTGTGAAATGAGTTCTATTTTAGCAGTACATTGGAGCTGCCAAAAAGGACTCAGTCCAACTTTTTTCCTAATGATTTATTTTCCAGTTTAGTATCCACCCCTTTCAGGTTGTTTGAGTTTCCATTTTCTCTCTCTTTTTTAAAACTCATACCTTCTGTTTAGAGTAGATTTGCTAAGTATTAGTTCCAAAGGAACTTCTGTTCTAGAATCAATACTGTGAAATGATTCTAAGACAGAAGAGCAGAAAGGCCTAAGCAATGGGGACTAAGTAATTTGACCAGGGTCACACTGCCAGGAAATGTCTGAGTCCAGATCTGAACCCAGGTCCTCCCATCCCTAGGCCTGGCTCTCAATTCACTGAGCCACCTAGCTGCCCCAAGTTTCTACTTTCTTGGAGGAAGAATTATTGAGAGAAGAATTGCACTGTGCAAATGGGATGAGTATACCATCAATCTGAGCCTCAGTTTCCTTAATTTTATAATATGGAAGTTGGACCTTTTGAGTTCCACATTCTATGACTTATGAGAGTTAGGTAAAGATCTAGAGCAACTAAGAGAGAGGAGCTACCATGGGATGCTTTTCATCCTTTTCTCTTCTATCCTCCTTCAACCCTGGACTGCCCAGACTCCATCTCCCAGGCAGGAAGAACAGCATGGCCATGTGTAGCAGTTGGATGAAGTGGAAGTCACCAACCACAATCCTTCTAATAAGATAGAGGACCATTAGGTCTTCCCATCTGTCCTCCTAACTTAACACTGAGATCTGCCCTACTTAGGCAGCTTCAGGAACCCTGAGCCACTGGTATCTCTGTCCATACCTACGTCTATGTCAATGTCAATGTCAATGTCAATGCCTATGCCCATGTCTTTTTCTGTCTATATCCATATCTATATCTATGTCCATGTCCATGTCTTTGTCTATGTCTATGACTATGTCTATGTACGTGATTTTCTGTGCTATCTCCCAAAATACAAGTATGAGTTCATTGAGAACAGACTATCTTGCGTTTCTTATTACATCCCCAGTGCTTGGCACACAGTAATAACTAAATAAACGTTTTTTCATTCCTTAACCATGAACAGTCACTTCATGTTTTTAGGTCTCAGTTTCCTCCACTGGAGAATAAATAAATAAATAAATGAGGATGGTTCTTTAAGATTATGCTCATTTCCAGTTCCTAAGAGGTCTTGATTTTATAAGGTACTACAGCCAGGCAAAGAACCACAGGGCTTTGTAGAACATAATAATAGCATTTAGAAAGTACTTTAAGGTCTACAAAATGTTTTATAGCTATTTTTTCATTTAATCCTCACAGCACTGGGATGTAGTGCTATCATTATCCTCATTTTTATAGCTGAGAAAACTGAGGCATATAGTGTTTAAGTGACTTGTTCAGGGTCACACAGGGAGGAGATAGTGCTATTATTGTCCTCATTGTACAGATGAAGAAACTGAGTGGCTAAGTGACTTATTCAGGGTCACAGAGCTAGGAAGGGTCTGAGACAGTATTTGAACTCAGGTCTTCCTGACTCCAGGGCTGGCACTCTATCCACTGAACCACTTAGCTGCCTAAACTACACTGGCTAGAGATCTGCCTAATGTAAGAATCAGAGTCAGGTGCAGAGGTAAGACTCAGGTGAAGCAGGGGATTATAAAGTCCTAAATGTAGAGGCAAAAGAGCCCTTCAAAGACCTACTGAGTGGGTCATTCCCTTACGTGGGCCTCTAAGTGTGGTAGGGAAAGTGTGTTGGATTTAGAGACCTGGGATCATAGCTAGAACATCAAAAGAAACTTTAGAGACCTTCTTGTCTGTCATTTTACATTTGAGGAAACTGAGGCCTCGAGAGAAAAGATGTGATTTAACTGAGGTCATACATGTAAGTGCCAGAGGCAGGATTTCAGCCCTGGACCTTGCCACTGCTCAGAGGAACTTGGTTCAAATACCAAGTAATTCTTACTATTTGGATGACTTTGGGCAAGTCAAGTCTTAAGTCACTTCTTAAGTCACTTCTTAAGCCTCAGTTTCCAATCTGTAAAATGAAGGAGATGGACCAAATGACTGCTGTGGCTTTTCTCTGGCCATCCTCCATGCCTGGAAGGCTCTTCCTCCTCATCTCTACTCCCTGACTTCCTTAAGTCCAAGCTCCATCTCCCCTTCTACCAGAAGCCTTTCCTCATCCCCCTCCATTCTAGTGCCTTCCCTCTGTTGATGTAGCCACAATTTCTCCTGTCTCTGTTCTGTTCCTTTGTCGTTGTTTGTTTGCTCTTCTCCTTAGACTGAACTCCTGGAGGACCAGGACTGGGGTCGTTTGTCAGCTTGTTTATTTTTGCCTTTCTCAGTCACCCCAGAGCCTAGCACTGTGTCTGGCACACAGTAAGCTCCTTATTTTTGTTTGTTACTGACTGATCCCCAAATTCCAATTCTATTAGTCCAACTCAATTCAGTTCCACAAGCATTTGTTAAGCGCTGCCCACATGCCATCCCTTCCACGCTAGATGCTGGGGATGCAAAACCTCGATGAACCCTGCCCTCGAGGAGCTCGTATCCTCCTGGGAGAGGTAAGGAGGTAAGAGAGACACAGAATGGCAAAGGTGGGGACCACAAAGGAACTGGAAGGGCTAAGGGAGAAAAGCATTCCCTTGCAGGAATCAGGAAAGACGCCACCCAGGTTCCCATCCCATAGTAGGACTCTTTCCTCTCTTCCTGGAGTTGTGCTAGAAGTTCCGCCCAAGGCAAACTTTGCCCTCATCCCTGATGCAGAGCCTCAGAGCCCTTGCTAGGAAGGCAGATATTCCCAGTTCTCCCCCTTCCCCGGCTCTTCCCTCCCTGGCCCACTCCCTAGCAGGGAGTCCCCTGTGTTCTCAGCACACTGTGCCCTTCCACTCTTCCAGAGGTTGTTTTTGGCCATGGACAGAGGGAGAGGGAGAATCTTGGGACAGCAGGGAGTATGGGAGGGAGCCAAGAACTCTCCACCTCTTGTCCTTTCCCAGTGAAAGGCACCAGCAGAGGGCTGACCCTAAAGAGCTGGTGGTCTTCCTGGAAGAATCCTGACCCAGCCATTGGCACCTGAAGGAGGCTAGACTAAGGGAGAAAGAGCTACCCTGGCCCTGAGTCTCAGTGGGCCGATCATCCCTTTTAGATTCTCCCTTACTTAGCCTGCCCCAAGGAGGCTGCTTAAAAAAGAGAAAGCAGTACTATGTAGTGGAAATTTCAATCAACATTTATTAGGCTCCTACTATATGCCAGGCATTGTGCAAACCACTGAATATAAAATCAGAGGATCTATCCCCCTTCTGTCCCTTACTAGCTAAATAACCTTGGATAAGTCACTTAATCACGTTTAGCCTTATTTTTCCCCATTTGTAAAACAGAACTGATAACACCTACTTCATGGGGCTGCTGAGCGCAAATGAGAAAGCAAACTACAGTCTAAATATCAGCTGTTTAAATTTATAAGATCAGAAATTTGGGGCTAGAAGAGTCCTTAGAGATTGCTTAGCTTAACCTCTTTATTTTTACATTTAAGGAAACTGAGGCACAAAGAAGCTGATTTGCCCACAGCCAGATGAATGGCAGAGCTGGGATTCCCACATGGGTCCTATGAGTCCATGATCTCAAAACTGTGGAAGCAAAAGTGTGTGTGTGTGTGTGTGTGTGTGTGTGTGTGTGTGTGTGTGTGTGTGCATGCCCATGTGCACGACTGAGGTTGTACTCTGCCTTGGGGAGTTAGGAAAAGGCATTAAGAAGAGCTGAATTTTTTTTTTCCTCTTTGCTCTTGGATATTAAGACAATTAAGCATGTATACAATTACACTTTTATGTACACAAACTGCTCTCCCAAGGATGGATGGTGGAAGGAGATGGGAAAACTCCCAGGAGGCAAATGGAAAACTATGAGCTATGGCTCCCATGCACTAGAAACAGCTAAATCCTTCTGACTTCTCTTAGGATGCTACAGCAGGAAAGATGGACCCAGCTAAGGCTCTATCCAGTGTCAAGTTCTCCTTCTCTTGATTGGTCAGTCCCACAGAGCCCTGGAGGACTAGACCCAAGGGCTCCCCTTGGAGAATTTCATTTCTTTTCTTTTTCTTTCTTTGGGCATTTCCCAGACTCTGGGCCCACCAGTTTCTCCTGCTGCTCCTAATAAAGATTAATGATAACCCTCTGTCCCAGGCTATAATGAGAACTGTTAATAGAGCACTGTTTGTATTCTGGGTAGTTTCTCCCAATGCCTGTCCTTGCTGTCCCTGGCTGGGTAAAGATGCCCATATCTGGATCTCCTTTTCTTGACAAGCTCCAATAATAAATCATTTATCTCAGCAGGCAATAATCTCCCCAGCAACAGGCTATGCTTTTCTAGGCAGAAGATTGAGCATCTTTCATCTGAACAAGGAAGAACAAAGGAAACAAATCCTATTTAGAAAAGGCTGAACAAGAACCAAACAGGCAGGTTGCCCAAAAGATTGGGGTTTTCTAATTCTGAACAGAGGCATCCCAAGTCTCCAGAGGCGCTCTCCTTTCTTCACAGCTAAGATGACCAACTCCATCCCTGGCCAACCAGGCATGAAACTGGCTCCATCTCCAATTTAAATACTTTCTTCTATCCAGGGTGCCTCTCCTAATACCCTCTAATAACCGAGAGGGGTCCCTGCAGATGCCCTCTCCCTTTTCTTATACTTTCAGGGCCAACCTGACAAAATATCATAACTTGGATATATGGTTCCATGAGAGTATGCATGGAGTAGTGGGCAGCTGGCCTCAGTCCCAGGAGGACCTGGGTTCTAATCCTGCCTCTGATACTTATTGGTGTGTGTCTGAGCGAGTCACCTCAACTCTCTTTGATGCCATGAGTGGTAGAGAACATGCTGGACGACACTGGCATAGGGATCTATATCCATATCTATATCTATAGGGATGGAGTCCCAGGGTCAGTACCTATCCCTGCACACAGAGAGCCCTGGACAGTCTTCAGAGTCTCACCCACCCTCTCATCTGACCTTCAGAACAATCATGTGAGGGAAGCCCAGTGGATATCATCAGCTTCATTGGACAGAAGAGGAGACGGAGACTCATGGATCTGCCAAAGTCACACAGTCAGTTGTGGAGCTCCACACCACGACTCCATGGAGTTAGCTGACCCAATTGCCAGACTGGGATCTCTAAAATAATATAACGATGGCATAATGGATAGAATGTTGGACTCACGTCCAGAACCTCCTTTAGTTCAAATCCTCTCTGACATTAGTCACGTAATACCTCTAGGTCTCAGTCTACTCATCCCCTATAATGGGTTAATAATATCGTACCCACATTTGGACATTGCTGTGAGACTCAGATGAAATCCTGCGTATTGCCCAGCTTGCAAACTTTGCATTGCTAGAAGGATGTCAGCTACAATTTCTTTCTCAAGCGGTTTCTAATCCAAATGAGAATAAGGGAGAAGGGCGAGCTCTGAGGCATGCTTCTAAGGGAAGAGTTCTCCTTAAAATAGTGAGCAAAACCTCAAGCATCAGGCCCTGGCCCAAGACCAAGTTACAGCCTGGAAAGTCACCCAATAAGGCCAACTCCTCATTTGCCAAATTGGATGTGCCATCGTGCTGTCTCCTCTTCCATGGGGATTAGACCATGGCGGTGAGATGATAGAGAATGAGGATGATGCTCATTGTTTCCTAAAGATGCTGCTCGACGTGTGGGTTTCCTGGCCTGGTACCAAATCACGGTATCTCAGACTTGGATGGGCAGCTAAGGGATGCAGGGATAGAGCGCCGGACTTGCAGTCAAGAACACCTCTGCTCCGTCCTTCCTGACTCAGGCACCTACTCGCGGTAGAAATCCCGCTCTGAGCCTTGGTCTCCTCTCGGCCCCAAGGTCCCTTCCAGCCTTAATCGGGGAGCCTAGGATCCCCCCAGAGTTCACTCTAGTCCAAGGACTCTCAACATGATGTCTGGGAACTCGGAACAATCTATACCTTTTCCAGATGATGGGTTGGCTTTGCAATTTTATGTATTTAAGTCGTGATTCTGAGAAGGTGACGGTTGGCCTCTCCAGATTGCCGAAGGGTTCCATGACATCCTCTGGCACCCCACAAAGAGGATGAAAACCACCTGACGTACACTAACCTGTCCCTTTACTAAAAATCCCTGAGAGTAAAGCATTCGATGGAAAGTGGTCATCGAGATCCTACCTAAAGACCTCAAGGGAAGCAGCCCTTCCCACCCTAATGAGTTGTTAACTAATTGTTGGGAAGTTTCCCCTTATATTCTGCTTAAATCTGACTCTCAGCAATGCCCACCTCCACAGCTTTGTAGTTGGGCAATCTGGAGCCAAGGAGAACAAGCTAAATATCTATGAGAGGACAGCCTTTTAAGTACTTGAAGACAGCTACCCCCTCCCATCCCGGTCCCCTTCCCTAACCCCTGCCCAATTTTCTTTTCATCAGTCTAAAGATCCCACTTCACAACTCTAGAGCTGGAAGGAACCTCAGAGGCCGTGGGGTCCAGCCCTCTCCTTTAGGAGATGAGGAAACAAAAGCTCACTGGGATGGTGACTTGCCCAAGGCCACTCAGTCACTAAGGACAAGAGCCCTTTGACTTCAGAGCAGGGGAAGCCTTTCTTCTTCAGCCCATCCTCCGATGGCTCGGTTTCCAGTTCTCTTACCATCCTGGCCGCCATCTTGTGGAGGTATTCCAGCTCATCCAGGGCTTTCTTTAGTCTTCCACAGTCTGTCTCCCATCTACCCTTTCAGTATTTCAAATCTTTTCTCTCCCTAAAAACTCTTCCCGAGAGCCCTTCTACATTCCCCCGTCCTTCTTCAAGCTGGCACAGCTGGAATGCACTCCCTCCTTGCCGCCATCCCTCTTGGAATCCCTGCCTTTGGCCAAGTCCCGGTTCAGGTGCCGCCTCCTAGAAATATCCTCCCTGATTCTCCGAGTCTTTCATACTTCTTCAGATTCACTTTGGTTGTGGTTCCATCCTGTCCTATTCTTTGTGGCTCCCTTTGGGGTTTTCTTGGTGAAGATACTAGAGTGATTCGCCATTTCCTTCTCCAGCTCATTTTACAAATGAGAAAACTGAGGCCAACAAGGTGAAGTGACTGGCCCAGGGTCACCCAGCTAGTCCGGGTCTGGGGCCAGATTTGAACTCAAGTCTTTTTGACTCCAGGCTCCATCACCTCGCTGCCTCACATTCACTTATCTGAGTATCTATTGAATCCCTCCCAGGATACAGGATACCCTCAAACTCTCAAGGCTCGAAACTGCAATTGGCTTTAGGGCCCCCCTGTCCAAGCGGGGAGGCAGGGCCTGTTCGCTTTTTACCTTGCTATCTTCAGTGCGGACCACAGAAGGCAAGCCTGCCATAAGTGCCTCCTGAGGAAGTTCCGCGACCATCGCTGGACGTGCGCAGGGTCCCCGGCTAAGGGCTCGACTTACCGGCTCAATATGGCGACTCCAGTTGGGTGCCCCTTTGATTCCTCTACCACAGAGGCCAGCCTAGCTGGCAGGCGTCTGAGATCCGGCTGAGGGAGGGGGGCTGCTGCCCGGAGCCCAGCCAAGATCCGGCCCCAAGAGAGCCAAGAGAGTCCCTGAAGCCCTTCGGGGCCTGCGGAGATGCACCGGCCTCACCGACGCCCTGCCAAGTCCTCTCCGGAAAGCTGAGCCCGGGCCAGCCTGGTCCCTGGTTTTCGAGGAAGGTTCCAGCCGTCCAATGCAAGGTCGAGAGAGAACCAGGAAAGAGGTGGCAGGCGCCCAGGACGGCCGGCAGAGTCCCGGCACACGCTCAGCTTCCAGAGCTGCTCCTTCTGTAAACAGACCGGCCTCTGGGCGTAGGAAGAGGCGCTGCAGCCAGGGGGACACTGCGGGGCTTGTTCCCACACGGAGCTACAGGGAGAAATTTCACCTACGACCGGCCCTGGGGCGAGGAGCCTGGGAAGAGGAAGCCCTCCCAGGCCACTGGCGGCAGCCCTCCGTGGGCGTCCGTCCTGTCCCCCCCCATGGAAAAGCTGCTCCCCAGCGTGGCCTCCCCACTGGGCTGAGCCCCTCGAGGGCAGGGAGGCTCGTCTGTGCTTGACACCATGCCGGAGGCGGAGGCGCAGGGGCGCTCCACAAATGCCCCTCCCTCTCCCAGGACTCCCAGCTAAGACTGGTCACTCCCTCCTAACAGAGCCCCTCCTCCAACGGGCCGAGCAAGGGCAGCCCCGGCCAGGGAAGAGAGGAAGCCGGGCTGCCGAGTCCCAGAAGCAGGCAGGCTGGGCCTGAAGGCTGGCTAGGGCTCCCCAATCCGCCGGCCTGGAGCCGGGGCAGCCCCAGAACAGAGCGGATTCACTCCTTCCAGCAGGAATTGGGCTGGGCCGCGATGGGGCAGCCACCGGGGAATGGGCCCAAGGGCCAGGGCGGCCATTCCCGGCGCTGTCTGCTTCCTTGCTGCCTCCTCCCACTCGCCGCCCTGATGGTTCTTTTTTTAAAGCTCCCATCTTCCATTTGGCCATGGGGCCAAGTGACCTGTCCAGGGGCACCCGGCTAGGAGGGGTCTGAGGGCGGATCAGAACCCAGGACCTCCCCCCTGTGGGCTCTCAATCCCCTGGGCCACCCCTCTGCCCCCACTACAGGGTTCTCGAGTGCTGGAGGAATGGCTCCCGGCCAGCCCCTCGAGGGCTGCTCCTTCTTTCTGCTCCACCACCCTCCCACCTACCTGCAGGAGGAAGTCAAAGAGGGCGAGCCGGGCCCACTCGGTGTGGTGGACGCCCAGGCAGGGGGCCTGGCCCAGCAGAGCCCCGGAGCCGGCCACGCCACAGCGGAGCCCCAGCAGGCTCCGGTACTGCAGCCATCCCAGGGCGAAGGAGTTCTGGTCGTTGTCGCCGTCGTCCAGGTGCCGGACGTCGGGGGCCCACCACACCGCGGGCCGGGGCTCCCCCCGGGTGTAGCGGTAGGGCAGCAGCGGGCTGCGGAAGCGCCGAGCCACGGCGGGCAAGCTGCGCTCCAGCCCCAGCACGCGGTCCAGGTGGAAGGCGAGCACCTCGCTGAGGTCCTCCGGCCGCTTGATGAGCCCGCAGAGCCCCTCGGCGCACAGCTGGCCCAGCTCCCGCGCAGGAGCGCCCCGGAGGCTCTCCGGAGAGAGGGCCACGCGGAGGACCTGCCCGTGGCCCGGCACCCGCGCTCTGCCGGCCACCTCGCCGTGGGCCAGCAGCCTCATCTTCCTCACGTCGTCCTCCGTGAACCACGGCGGCGTGTCCTCCGCTTCCAGGCGGCCCCCCTTCCCGGGCATCGTGTCACACCAGACGGAGCCCCGGAGCTCTTCCGCAGAGACTGGCCACGAGCCAGCGGCCGGGCCCCGGGCAGGGCGTGGTGCTGGCCCCTCCCCCCCGGGTCGCCAGGCCCCTCTCTCAGCCCCGGCCGCCTGAACATCTGGATGAGGCCGGGTGGGCCGGCCCTGCCCCGGGCCAAAGCCCTGGCGGAGGGGAGGGATGGCAGCTTTCCCTGCCGTCTGGGGGAGGCCGCCTTGCAGATGGGCCCCAGGAGAGAAGGCTTTGATGGGCAGCTCCCGGAAGGGGTGCCCGTGCCAGGCGTCTCTGAGGGCCGCGGGGCCCCGGGCACCCTTCCTCCGCCCAGGAATGTTCCTGGCCATGCCCAGGTCACTGGTGGCCCCGGCGTCTCCCGGGGCTGCAGCATCCCTCCGGGCCTGGCCCTGGGATCTGCCGGGCTTGCCTCGAGGCCGCCGGCTGGGGCCGCCTCTGCTTCCGAGGCCTCCATCCTCCTTGCAGACCAAGCTGGAGGTCTTCAGGGAGGCCCGTCCTGCCCAGGGCCCCCCGCTCGCCATCTTTGGGCCCTGCGGCTTGTCCAGAGGAATGGCCTCCCTCACCCGGAGGGGTCGGCCGGCCCATGGAGGAGCCTCCACGGAAGGCCCAGAGCCCAGGGCTGGGAGGCCGGGGGAGAAGCTGGTCAGGGCTGCCATGGACAAGGCCAGGAGGCAGCAAAAGCCAGTGACGGGTCGCCTTTTCCCACGCAGCCTTCTCCAGAGCCAGGAAGCCTAATGAAGCAAAAAATATTGTATTGGTCATTGGGAAATCGTTCCTGAAGTAAAACCTAAAAAGCCAAAGCCTTCCCTTCTGTCTGAGGAGGGGTTCCAAGGCAGAAGAGCAGTAAGGGCTGGGCGGTGCGGGTGAAGTGACTGGCCCAGGGTCACCCAGCTAGGAAGTGTCTGAGGCCAGACTGGAACCCAGTTCTTTTCCATTCTCAGCCTGATGCACTGTGCTACTCGCTGCCCCTAATAAAAACATTTTTTAAAAAAAGTTCAGGGTAGCTGATCGACTCAGAAGATAGAGAGCCAGGCCTGGAAGTTCTGGGTTCAAATGTCCTCACCTCCCAGAACCCTCATCCTTCCTCAAAACCACCTCAGTGAAATAATAAATTATTATTTTACCCTCCTTAAGTGTTTGTTGAATTAAATCTCTGAATAGGGATCTTCCGCTGGCATAGCTAGGCATGCTTTGTCTGGTCTTGGGGAGCAACTACATGGGAGCATGGATGGAGAAATGGGAAGACCCTATGCGAGTGATTTCATCATGATTTGCCTCAGTTTCCTCATCTGTAAAATGGGGATAAAATGCCTCTAACTCTGAGAGCTAGAGATTTATTTGTAAAGCTCTCTGCCAGCCTCAAAGTGCCCCGTAAACATTAGCTCTCCTTATGGTTCATTCTCTGGGATTACAATTACTTCTGAAAACAAAGATGGCGCTCTGGGTCACTGCCCCTTCCCCAAGCCAAGTCTCCAGTCTTCAGTTCCAGCCTCCTTCCCTCCCCCCAGTCTCACTGACACCTACACTCTGTGGTTGCGGAAGCATCACGGGTCCCTCCCTCCCTCCCTACCCAGGACATCCCCAGAGCCCTAGGAGAGGCCCCTCAGGGCCCTTTGTGGCTTGTGGAGAAGCAGCACATTCTCCTTCCTCCGCTAGTCAAACCACAAGTCAGAGCAGATGGAAAATGAAGCTGAAAGAAGCCTTTGTGGGCATTTCCCTGAGAAATCCATCCTGTGCCCGCCTGGGCTCCCATCTCTGCCCAGCCCCTTCCCAGCCCTCTGCACACCCACGACCGGCAAAGAGAGGCAGAGAAGGGGCTCCTCGGCTCTCAGTTTCCCCAACTGTAAAAGAGAGACAGCGATGCCGAGTTCCTCCTCCGAGTAGCCTCTCGTCATTCCTTTCCTCTCCATCCCCCCAGTGGAAAGCAATCTCTCCTCCAAATTCCCCGGAGGGAGTATTGGGTTTGGCTCTTTGTCCTGCTCTGTCCTACACCGTTGTAGACGCCTCTCTGTGAGCATCTTCCCATAAGTTTCTAAAAGGCGAGTTACCCGTCCTCATGGAGCCGCCGAGGGTGCAAAGGCAGCCACAGAGCAGACCAAAACACCTGAATACAAAATCCTATCAGAAAAGGGCCGCTGAGGTTGTAGGGTGTGATATTTGAGGGCAAGGTTGGGGGCAGGGGGAGTCGTTGTTGCTCAGAGATGAGGGAAGGCTTCCTGGAGGAGGCAAAATGTCCAGGAGGCTTTAAGGGAGGCAGAAGGTGCTAGACCAGGAACTAGAAGGACCTTAGAAGACAGCCATTCAACCCCCTTTATTTTACAGGTGAGGAAACTGAGGCTCAGAGCGATGAAGAGACTTCATCATAGAAGCCTTAGGTCTAAAGCTCGAAGGGATCTCAAAGGCCATCCAGTATAACCCCCATTGCTTTAAAGAGAGGAAGCTGAGGCTAAGAGGGATTGATCACCTACACTCAATTAGGAAGCGTGGGAGGGGATTTGAACTCAGGTGTCTGACTTCAGGATCTGTGCTCTTTCCAGGGTGCCACAAAGCCTCCAAGATCGCAGGGGGCAATCCTAAGCCTGATTCGTGAAGAGAAAGTCGTCAAGGTGATGGCAGGCAAAGAAGATGCTCCCTGGGTCTCTCTCAGCCAGCAGCAATGCCGGAGAGATCTCCATGGTGACTCTGCTGCCCAGCAGCCTCTATCACGCTCGCACACAGACCATTAAACAAAACAAGCCCTCTCTATTAAGGAGAAGCCTACTCAGTCATTGAGCCCTGCAAAGCCATAAATATACCGAGCCCAGAGAAGAACCAGCCTGTCCGGTCTCCCGGCCATCTGATCCCTCCTGTTTGTCATTACTGAGCTGAATAAGTAGCTGGGAGAGTCAGAAAACAGAAGAGAGTAAGAAAGCCCCATTCAGTATTCTCTCTGTCTCCCTCTCTCTGTCTCTCTCCCTCTCTCCCTCTCTGTCTCTCTGTCTCTCTGTCTCTCTCCCTCTCTCCCTCTCTGTTTCTCTCTGTCTCTCTCTCCCTCCCTCCCTCTCTCCCTCTCTGTCTCTCTCTCTCTCCCTCCCTCCCTCTCTCTCTCTCCCTCCCTCCCTCTCTCTCTCTCTCCCTCTCTCCCTCTCTGTCTCTCTGTCTCTGTCTCTCTCACCTCTCCTCTATTTCTCTCCTTTTTCTCTTTCTCTCGATCTCTCCCTCCCTGTCTCTCTCCCCCTTCTCTCTCTCTCCCTTCCTCTCCTCCCTCCTCCCATCTGTCTCTGAGTGTGTCTCTCTCCCTCTTTCTCTCTTCTTCTCTCTCCCTCTTTCTCTCTTCTCCTTCTCTCTCTCTCCCTCTTTCTCTCTTCTCCTCTCTTTCTCTCCCTTCCTCTACCCCCTCCTCCCATCTCTCTCTCTCCCTCTTTCCCTCTCTCTCTCCCTCCCTCCCTCTCTCTCTCCCTCCCTCCCTCCCTCTCTCTCTCTGTCTCTGTCTCTCTCACCTCTCCTCTATTTCTCTCTCCTTTTTCTCTTTCTCTCGATCTCTCCCTCCCTCCCTCTCTTCTCCCTGTCTCTCTCCCCCTTCTCTCTCTCTCCCTTCTTCTCTTCCCTCCTCCCATCTGTCTCTGAGTGTGTCTCTCTCCCTCTTTCTCTCTTCTCCTTCTCTCTCCCTCTTTCTCTCTTCTCCTCTCTTTCTCTCCCTTCCTCTACCCCCCTCCTCCTGTCTGTCTGTCTGTCTCTATTTCTGTCTCTCTGTCTCTCAGAGATCCAAATCACCATGTGTTGGCATTGGAAGGGGCCTGGGGCCCTTGGCCATTCCTTCTGCCATCTCCCTGGGGCACTCAAGGTCTTTGAGGTCCTCTCTCACCCTCAGTGAAATCCGAAGAAGGAAAGCTCGTTGGTGAGGGGGCCCCAAGCCTGGAGCTGAGCTTTCTCCCTGGTCCCCTCCCCGAGTGACCGCGCTCCAGCCAATCTATTAGCAAACATTTCCTGAGCAGCTACTCTGGGGCTACGGAGACCAAGATGAAGTCTTCCCTCCCTCCAGCAGACAACACAAGCACACATATGTGCGCACATGTGTGTTTTGAGGCAGCTCTGTGTAAATCTGCTAATGCAGCTGTGACTGGAAGTCTTTGGGAGCGTCCTGGGGCCAAGGAGAGTTAAGTGACTGGCCCAGGGCCACCCAGACAGCCCGTGCCAGAGGCCCGCACCCCCGAGGATGGCCCCCTCTCCTTCAGGCCCCTTTTTACGAGTTCTGGGCTCCTCGGCTGCCTTTCTTCGAGGCCGGGAGGACTGTCCAGAGAAAGGGGCCATCTGGCTGGAGACGAGGAGCCCCAGCAGCCAAGGTCCACGTGGCTGAGCATGCCAGGCAGTGAGTGGGGTGGCCCTCCCCAGCACTGGCACTCGGATGCCACTGCACAGAGGCGGCAGAGGATGCCAGGAATTCCTCTCTTCCCCAGAAGGCCTCCGTTCTTGGAGGCAGCCCAGCTCAGCCCGGTCCCAGCTTCTTCCCCCAGAAACACCAGGAACCCCCACTCACCCAGGACTGCTTTACGGCCCTCTGAAGCCTCCTGAGCCCAGGGCAGACCAAGCCAAGCATCCAGGAAGAAGTCATGGCTAGGGGAGGAAAAGAAAGGCCAAGAAGGTCCTGGGAGCCCCTCTCTGTACAGGTGGGGAAACTGAGGTCCGGAGAGCTAATAAACCCATGAAACAAGTCCTCGTGGGTTCCAGGGAGCCTCTAGTGGCCCAAGGCTCTCCGGGGTCCTAGGACAAGGCTTTCCCAGGACTATTCGCTCCCATTTCTCTCAAGGCGGGCAGCAGTGTGCTATGTTGGAGAGAGAACTGGGCGCTCAGCGCCGGACACTGTAGAGCAGCCCTGGACAAGGTGCCCTCCTTCCGCCCCAGAAACTCTCTGGGTCTGTGAGCTGCAGAGAAGCCCCAGAGAGCTTCCTCACCAGGGAATCCCTCCTAGCAGTGAAAGCCAAGTCCAGTCCTCTCCTGAGTCTTATACATGGACAGGGGGTTTCCTCTAATAGACTGCAAGCTCCCTGCGGACAGCCTGCATTCACAGAGGGCCCCCCTTGTCTGTTTGAGAGCTCCCCAGGCTGAGGGAACCACCCAGGCATGGGTGAAGAGAAGGAAAAATGGGGGGAGACAAGGTGAGTCCTGAAGGGAAAATTAGAAAATGGGCTTCCCTCTCTTCTTTGTGGAGGTGGGGGACCACGGGTGTGGAATACTGCATGCCCAGTCAGGCTCCCTGGAGGCACTGGCTAGCTTAGCTGAATTACTCCCCACGCCACCCCACTTCCCCTTTTTCTTCTCTCTTCTTTTTCTTTTTTTTAAATTTAAACCCTCACCTTCTGTCTTAGAATCAATGAGTGGTAAGGGCAAGGCCCTGGGAGTGAAGTGACTTGCCCAGGGTCACCCAGCTAGGAAGTATCTGAGGCCAGATTTGAACCCAGGACTTCTCATCTCTGAGTCTGGCTCTCCATCCACTGAGCCACCCAGCGGCCCCCTCTTTTCTTCCTTAAAGCAGACAGCCTGCTCTTTGGCTAAGGCGGGGAAGGTGGAGGCAGGAATATTTGGAAATGAAGGCAAAGTCCAAACCAAAGGCATCCATCACTTAAAGAGAAAAGAAAACACTAAGAACCCTCCTCCTGGGATCATCCTTTCTGTTGGAAGAGGTGTGGGCGGGGCCTGATTATCCAGAGCAGCCTCAATTTCTGGGGGGGCGGGGCCTGAGCATCCTCCATTTCTGGGGGCGGGGCCTGAGCATCCAGAGCATCCTCCATTTCTAGAGGCTCAGAGAAGGCGGCACATTTCCCAGACTCACACAGCCAGGAAGAGTCCCTGCTGGGCTCTGCAGTCACAAGCTCTTCCCATTGGCTCACGTGGTTCCCTCCTGCTCCTCCCCCAGCTCCCAGGACCTGGCTCTGGCCCTTGGCTATCCTCTCCAACACGCATCCCTCTTGGAAAACTGCTCGGCCTTGCCAGCTTTCCAAGAGACGCCTCAGGAGACCCTGCAGGCCAGAGCATCGTCCACATGCCGTCCTTGAAGTCTGCCTATGATTCCAGTGAGCTCAACTCAAATACAACGGCTCATGGGCGGAAGGTCCGAGGCAGGGCGGGGAGTGGAGGAGGGCTGCGGGACCAGAGCGGGCCAGCCCAGGCTTTACACATGCGCAGCAATGGTCGATGCCTGCAGCAGATCAGGCACTGCAGGAAAGAGAAAAGGGAAGCAGAATCTGTGCCGAGAGGCAGGTTCAAGGCTAGTCAAGGAACAAAGATCCGTTAAGTCGTGTGCTGAGAGGCGGATTCTAGAGGTATTTATCCCAGCAGTACAATTGGTACACAGCACCATCGACATGGTCTTCACGGTGAGGTAAATGCAGGAAAAATGCCTTGAGCAGAACCTGAGTCTCTACATTGTCTTCATAGATCTGATGAAGGCGTTTGACACAGTGAACAGGGACGCATTGTGGGTGATCCTCAGCAAGCTCGGTTGCCCAGCAAAATTCGTCAAACTAATCCAGCTTTTTCATGTCGACATGACAGGGGAAGTCCTATCTGGTGGAGAGACGACATGACAAGGGAAGTCCTATCTGGTGGAGAGACTTCCCACCGCTTCAACATCTCCAATGGCGTGAAACAAGGCTGTGTCCTCGCTCTGGTACTCTTCAACCTATTCTTCACCCAAGTATTACGACATGCTGTGATGGATCTAGACCTGGGCGTCTACATCAAATACCAACTGGATGGCTCACTATTTGACCTTTGACGCCTGACTGCAAAAACAAAGACAACAGAGAGACTCATCCTGGACGCTCTCTTTGCAGATGACTGTGCTCTCATGGCCCACCAAGAAAATCATCTCCAAACCATTGTGGACAGGTTCTCCACTGCAACAAAACTGTTTGGGCTGACTATCAGCCTCAGCAAAACAGAGGTGCTGCTCCAACCCGCACCAGGGAGGCCAACGAACCAGCCGTGCATTACAATCGACGGCACGCAGCTTTCTAACGTCAACACGTTCAAGTACCTGGGCAGCACCATCGCCAACGACGGGTCCCTAGACCACGAGATCAATGCCAGGATCCAAAAGGCCAGCCAGGCACTTGGGCGGCTGTGCTGCAAAGTCCTCCAACACAGCGGTGTAAGCACTGCGACGAAGCTCAAAGTGTACAACGCAGGGTCCTCAGCTCGCTCCTGTACGGCTGTGAGATGTGGACACTGTACCGGAAGCACATGAAACAGCTGGAGCAATTCCACCAACGCTCCCTCCGGTCAATCATGAGGATCCGATGGCAGGACCGAATCACCCACCAGGAAGTCCTCGACAGAGCCAACTCCACCAGCATCGACATCCTGGTCCTCAAAACCCAGCTACAATGGTCTGGACACTCATCCGCATGGACCCACAGCGAATACCAAGACAGGTATTCTACGGTGAACTGTCAGCTGGACTCAGGAAACAAGGCCGACCAAAGAAAGATTCAAGGATCAGCTAAAGTCCAACTCGAAGTGGGCTGGCATGACACCAAAGCAACTAGAACTCGCTGCCTCTGACAGAGAAGCAGCTGGCGAGCCCACATTAACCATGCCGCCACCACCTTTGAAGATGAGCGACGTTGACGTCTTGTGAACGCCGACACCAGGCCACACCCACACCTCCCGTAACAACTGGCGTCCCATGCTCCATATGCCACACACTGTGCGCCTCAGCCTTTGGACTCCAAAGCCACATGAGGGTACATCAATAGATGATAATGCACAAAGACAGTCGTCATTCTCGGTCACCAAGAGACTACCACTAACAATTGGTACCAAACACGTCCGAACTGGAAGTCTGACACACTCTCTTCTACCAGTACAGACTCCCGCAGAAACTGGTCTAAAGCTCAGAGAGTGCTCATTGCAAAGCGATACTTCGAATCTCCCAAAGATTCTCCTGCTGGAGCCCTTGGGACACTCCTGCGAAGGCCGGGATCGCTTCCTTGGAAAGCCTCGATTTTTTTCTGGATCATCTCTGGTTCCCTTTGCAGGCATTGCCATCAGCCGTTGCCATCCTGAAGATACTGCCAATGTGCTAGTAAAAATGGCAAATACTTCGGTTTTCTGCTGTTCACAAGGCCCTCCTCTCCTCAAGAGTGTTGGGAGGAAAAGAGAAGGAGGAAGACAGAGGCTGAAGCACTCCTCTCCCCACACAGAGAAATTTCCTCTGAGGAATCCCAAGAATTCTGAGGAAGAGAATGAAGTTAGGCTGGAAGCTTCTACCACGAAGCACGGAGACTCCCAAAACCCTTTCTGAACTGGTTTGTTCTTTTATAGATCACCCTCAAAGGGCAGCCCAATTTCACCAACCATTCCTTCCAGCCGCCATCATTTCCATTCAACCAATGGTTTTCGAGAACATCCAGATTATTTGAGGACTTCCTCGGCACCTAGTTCTCCCTTGCTTAAAATATCAGGGTTTAGCATTTTAATATTTGTTTCAAGTGGGGTGGGAGTCTTTGGGTTATTCCTATTCTCACAAGTGGTTCCTGGTAAGAGTCTGCAGATTTTCCCTATAAAGTGGCCATTCTTTGTAGAAAATGGGGCTATACTTTCAGCTCCAAATGGGCCTCCGAGATTGGCTTTGGCTCTTTAATCCTCAGCTCTCTCAAGAGTTTATCCCAACTCCCCTTCACAAGCCCTTCCGATTACAAAGGAAATTCCACCTAGAAAACCTCCACCTCAAGTCTTCAGGAAATACCCTGAGCATCCTGATGGGCCCGATACTTCTTGTCACTGATTTGTTTTTGTTTTTCATGTGTTCTGCTTTTAGACTCGAACCCATTTAGCTGGTGTTCTTTCTATGCGGTGGATCGTCTCTTGTTTCTTCAACAAGAGTCTTCCATCTCATCACCCTCCAAAAATGGGACGCTGAAATCTAAAACCAAAGGAGGAATGAGGACACGCGGAAAAGCCTAATTCTGTGTTTCCAAAAAGAAAAAAAAAAGGAAAATAGAGTTCCAAGTTGGAGCCACATCCTGGATTCTCAAAGACTTGCATCCCACTGGGGGAAAATAAATCAACTTAAAAAAATAAAAGAACAGCCTTGTCTGATCATCTTCGTCGCTATGCTCGGTTTCCAGCAGCCAGAGGAATGTTGGCGGCTCCGTGAGGAGAAAGGTTTCAAAATGGCAACAAGCAGACTTTCTGACCTGCTTTGCAGCTTCCTTAGGGACATTCTTGGAAAAGAATGAGCTGATGGATCAGGTTGGCAAAATACTCTCCGAACAGAAGTAGTTAATGGAATATTTGCTTAGAGTAAGACAGGGAAATGGATGGAAAGGGAAGAAAGAGAAGGTGCCTTTAACAAGTTTAGGCGATGCTAGAATGGCTCAGCAAACAGAGCAAACTCCTCTTTTTGCATCTAATGTGCATTCCAACTGAGCAGGATCTCTCCCAACATCCATTGCAACATTCTGCACACCCCACCTAGTCTTCTCTGTGAAGATTTTGGAGCAGAGGAGGCCCACAGAAGGATTTGTGGCTTAGGAAGATTATTTTTAAAGCTATATGGAAAGATTGGACAGAAGAGATATTGGAATCACGGAGACCAAGTGGGAACTTATGGTCTAGTCAAGAAATGATAAGTCCTAAATTAAGTGGTACAAGACACAGATGTTAGATATTGTCATGGAGATAAACTTGTCAACTGATTAAAAGTCAGGGATGAATTGTGAGCCAGGCCTAGGGATGGGAAGTTCTGGGTTCAAATTTGACCTGACTCTTTAGCTGTATGACCTTGGGCAAGTCACTTATCCTTCATTGCCTAGCTCTTCACCTCTCTTATTCCTTGGAATTCATACACAGTATTGATTCTATGATGACAGATGAGGGTTTAAGAAACAAAAGAAAGTCAGGAATGAGAAAAGGAAAAGAGTTGACTTTACTCTGAGGTTACAAAGCTCAGGAAAAGCTTTCTGTAGAAAGTAATATTTGAGCTTTTTTTTTTAACCATTACTGTCTGTCTTAGAATCAATATTGAGTAATCACTTCCAAGGCAGAAGAATAGTAAGGGATAGGCAATGGGGTTAAGTGACTTGCCCAGGGTCACCCAGCTAGGAAGTGTCTGAAGCCAGATTTGAATCCAGGGCTTCCCATCTCCAGGCCTGGCTCTCTGTCTACTGAGTCACCCAGCTGCCCCTGAGCTAAGTCTTAAAAGAGACTGGGAGGAAGAAGTGAGGAGAGAGAATTTGGGGCATGGAGGACAGACGACAAATGTGAAAGCATGAAATGAGAGGTGGCTGTGATGGAGGAGGAAAAGGGAGGAGGACACTGGAGCGAGTTCGTGGATTTGGGGAGGTTTGGAAAGGGCTTTACAAATATATTTCATTTTCTCCTCAGAGAGAGTCCCAGCCCTCCAGGAAGGAAGCGAAGTCTACGAAGGGCGCCCCTAGCCTGGGTTGCCCTCGAATACCTTAATAGCCAGACTTCCGCATAACTGATCTCCTGGACGATGCGCGTCTTTTGTGCCTTTAAGACCATCATCCTGAGAAGAGCTCCGGAGGCTTCGCAGACGTCCAAAGGGATCTGTGACACCCACAAGGCTGGCCAGGGCGGGTTTGAGACGGTGAAGGGCACCGAGGCTCAGTGGAGGAGTTCAGGGAGGCACTGCGGTTTATTGGAGCGAGGAGGGAGGACGTCACGATCAGACCACAGTGGAGGCAGATTAAGATGACGGAAAGAGAAGGAGATGCATGTCGGGGCCACCCAATGGAGGAGAAGGAAGGGTCCAACAGCAACGCGTCGTCAGCCCCGAGAGGACAAGGATCAGCTCTTCCTTAGCGACCGGAGTGAGGATGAGACAGGACAGGGAGGGAGGCTGGGGAGGAAGACAGGAGGGAGACCCGGGAGCTTTGCAGCTCCTTCCTTGTCTTAATGGGGCAGGAGGCACGTCTGCTGAGAGAACAGCAGTGGGGAGGACCAGCGGCTTGAGGAGGGAGAAGAAAGTCTGGGCCAGGTGCTTTGATGGCTGGTTGGGAGCCAATCAGGGAAGACTAAAAGGAACGTCAGGCAAAGAGAGCCTGGCGGGGCGGAGAGCTACGAATTCATGGGGGATCCAGTGAACCAGGGCGCACCACTGCCTCCCCGGAACCTCTAACTGGCCCTGTGGCTACAGGGCAGCCGCTACACCTCTCCAAACCTCAGTTTCCCCATCAGTAAATTGATTTAGAGCTGGAGGGGACCAAAGACCGCCTCGTCCAACCTCTTCAGTTTACAGAACTGTATTTGTCATTTCATTGGAGCAGGAAACTCCCTCCATCAATACTAATCAGCACTATTTCTGCAACTTTAGTCTTAAGAGACTAGCCTAGAATGCAAAGCGGTCAAATGGCTCGCCCAGAATCACAGCAGCAATCATGAAGTGCTTCCTGGGGGCCAAGCCCTGTGTTAAGAGCTGGAGAAATAAAGTCAAAAACAGTCCCTGCCCTCAAGGAGTTTGTGACCCAATAGGGGACATAACATGTAAATAGATACATCCAAGATCACATGTAGGGGTGTGTATGTACATACCTACATGCTCAATGTATACTCTGTGTATAGACTCTCGGTGTGATCTATATACACATGTATACTCACGTACACACTAGCTCTGTGACTCTGGGAAAGTCACTTAACCCTATTGGCCTCAGTTTCCTCATCTGTAAAACAAACTGGAAAAGGAAAAGACAAACTGGTCCAGTATCTTTGACCAAAAAAATCCAAATGAGATCCTAAAGTCATGCACAACTGCATATGACTGAAGAGAAGAGAGAAACAGGCAGAGGATAAAGGGGGGAGAAAGAGACAGAGATACAGAGAGAGACAAAGAGGAGAAAGAGAGAGAGAAGGAGAGAGACAGAGAAAGACAGATAGAGAGACATAGAGAGAAGGAAAGAGAGAGAGACAGAGGAGAAGGAGAGAGAAAAGGAGAAACAGAGACAGAGAAAGACAGAGACAGAGACAGAGAGAAGAGAGAGAGAGAAGGAGAGAGAGAAGACAGAGAGACAGAGAAAGATAGAGAGAAGGAAAGAGAGACAGAGAGAGAGAGAGGGAGAGACAGAGAGACAGAGACAGAGATACAGAGAGAGACAGAGAGGAGAAAGAGAGAGAGAAGGAGAGAGACAGAGAAAGACAGATAGAGAGACATAGAGAGAAGGAAAGAGAGAGAGACAGAGGAGAAGGAGAGAGAAAAGGAGAAACAGAGACAGAGAAAGACAGAGACAGAGACAGAGAGAAGAGAGAGAGAGAAGGAGAGAGAGAAGACAGACAGAGAAAGATAGAGAGAAGGAAAGAGAGACAGAGAGAGAGAGGGAGAGACAGAGAGACAGAGACAGAGACAGAGGGAGGGAGGGAGAGAGAGAGAGACAGAGAAAGATAGAAGGAGAGAGAGAGAGAGAGAGAGAGAGAGAGAGAGAGAGAGAGAGAGAGAAAAGAGATGACAATAGCCTTAGAAGGTAAAGCAGGCAGGGGCACTAGGAAAAGCTTGTGGAATCAGGTCTTCCTGCTTTGGAGACCAGCTTTCTATTAGGTCTCCTCCCATTGTCTGCCATCTTCAATAAAATTATTCCTATTTCTCCTGCACTCAGCTACCATCTAGGCTGGTACTCCTCCTCACTCTCACCTTTTGGCAGCTGCCTTCCCAATGGTAGGGATGCTCAGTAGTGTCTGGTGGGGGGGGCTCTATGGGGCTGTTGCTTTTCCTCTCCCACTTTCTAGCTCACTTGAGGTTTGGACAAACTGGAACAAATGAGAAGCCTTCTGATGGGCTAGATTAAAAGCACATCGCCAGCCCTTGTTAACCTCGTTAACAGCCCAAGGGTTTGCCATGCTTGATTTGGGGCAGTGAGGAGCTCGCCAGAACTAGTGAAGCCACCCACAAGGACAAAGGCATCGGGAGCCCGAAGCCTGCTGGAGCTTTTTTTTTCTTTTTTTTTAAATAAAAACCCTCACCTTCCGTCTTGCAGTCAATACTGTGTATTGGCTCCAAGGCAGAAGAGTGATAAGGGCTACACAATGGGGGTCAAGTGACTTGCCCAGGGTCACACAGTTGGGAAGTATCTGAGGCCAGATTTGAACCCAGGACCTCCCGTCTCTAGGCCTGGCTCTCAATCCACTGAGCTACGCAGCTGCCCCCCTGCTGGAGCTTTTAAGCAGAAGATGGCTGTGGAGGGAGATCCCCAGAGGGACTCTGGCTTTGTTGACCACTTCTTGTTTGTACCCAATAGCCCGGGTTTGCCTCCCTCCCACTTGGGCGGACAATGGGAGTCACCTGCTGCCCAAACAGCCACGTGTCCAGGGGCTCTTTCTCATGTCTATGTGGGGAGCCAGGAATTCCATTCCTTGGCCATCATCATCATCATCATAACTTCTCTCCCTCTTAATTCCAGTCAGGCTCTCATTCCCTTTCAGGAGGAAGGAGGGAAACATTTCACATTTTTATGGTACTTGATGGATCACAAAGCATCCCACCCCCACAATGGTCTAGTAAGTGGGAGAGAGCAAAGCTACTGGGTGGTACAATGGATAGAGTGTTAAACTTGGAGACAGGAAGATCCAGATTCAAATCTAGCTAGTCCCAGCTGGGTGACCCTGGACAAGTCACTTGACCCCCATTGCCTAGCTCTGACCACTCTTCTGCCTTGGAGCCAGTACACACTATTGATTCTGAGTGAGGGTTTTTAATTTTTAGAGTCAGTTGTTAAACATTTGCCAGCACAGGCCTGAGCAATGCCCCGCAGATCGTCGTCACCTTGAAAGAGAACTAACCCTGGAGATGCTCAAGAAACAGCCTCCTCAACGGTGTAGGTGACAATGAGCAATCACCAGACCACCCTGGTTTTTTCATGTGAAATTGAGGAGGTTGGGCTAGACGTCATCCCTGGTCCCTTCCCTCTCTCCCTCTAGGATCCTGGGAGGAGAAACCATGATGAGGAGGAAAGAGATTCCACACGTGGGTCACTGTTTGGGCCTCTGCAAGTGGTCCGGTAGTGCCCCCTGGCCCTGGCCCTGGACCTCCAGAAGACTGAGAAGCTTGAGTCCAGGAGGCTCACACCTGCTCTTACGACCAAACCCCCCCTGCCTCTGCCTCTCCTCCCAGCAAACACAAAGGTGAACAGATTTCTCCCCTGCGCCCAGGGGCCCCCCTTCCCCCAGACCAAGGCAGAGATTGGGGTGTGGAGGGGCAGGAAGGGGGGAGGGATGGAGTCTCCCCGAGCCAAGCCACGTGGACGCTAATCTACAAAGCGCCTTGAAAATGGCCCTTGGAATTCTGGAAACAAAGGCCTCTGCTGGAAACCCAAGACAGGGCAAGTGTGGCCAACTTTGCTCTCAGCGCATTTCTCAGGCGGGCTGTCTGGTGCTGTCACATAAAATAAGGGCCTGGACAGGCTGAGAAGCCAACATCTAGTGGAAACAATTGGGCAAATGGCCTGTCCCAGTCAGGTGATGGAGGCTGAATAATGAAATGGAAACCCTGGAGTGGGGCCACCAGGCTGGTGCTACAGAAAGGCCCACATAATAGCCCAGACGTGCAGGCTCTTTAGCCACAGAACTCTAAATCCCTTCTCTGGCCCACAGACCCTAAAAGAGCCGATTAACAGCCACGGAGCGTACTCAATGATGGATACAGGCACAGCGAATGAGTTGGGTCTTGATTAGGGAGTCAACCACCAGCTCTCAGGCCCTGGTAGGATGAAGAGAAATTTAAAGAATCATCCAGCCCTTAAGGAGATCGATGAAGCAGATGAGGCAATGGTGACGAAGGGGGGATGGTGAGCAGGAGGAGGGCAGCAGCAGGGCAAGATGATGCACAGGAGACTGTGGTGGGTCTGGAGGGGTCTTGGTGTGGTGGTGAGCCATTTGTCACCAGTCAGAAGCCCAGGTAGGAGGGGAAAGCTGTAATGGGAATGACGGCCCGAAGATGGCTGAGGAGCCTGGTCCCGAGATCTCCAATGGGTCTTGGGAAATGCTGGGGGACCCTCCAAAGATAGGAAGTCAGGGCGTCTGATGCAGGTCACCAGCAGGGGAATGGGGTGGGGGGAGGGTCACAAGGCCCATCCTTTCTTCGGACAGAGACTTGAGGGTGGGAAGGATCTCAAGTTAAAGCGTCCACCCACTGGATCTGGCCCAGGAAGAGATGGTAGGCAGAGTCTTCTTGTGATCTGGTGAGGGCCCAGTGGGACCACCTGCTCCAAGCCTGCCCCCTATGGGAGGCTCTTCCACTCCAAATCTGCCTTCCAGGGTCTGACCTTGTATGGACGCCACTTAAAGTCTAACAGTCTTCTGGGATAGGCAGGGAAGAGTGGGGCCATCGCCCATGTAGAGACTATTTAGGACTGGCTCCAATCCTTCAGTAAGGGCTGGTTGGGGGCTGACAATGGGACTAAAAATACATGAGGTGGGAACAAAGGAGCTCCGGAGACAGGTAGGGCCACAAAGTATAAATAGCCTAAAGAGGGGAGGAGAGAGGGAGGAGTAAACTATAGAGGAAATGAGTCACAGTCTTACACAAAACATGAACCAGAAACAAGCAAGGCAGAAAGTGGAGGAGAAAGAAAACCATGCCTAATACTCTGGGATCCTGGACCTAGAGTTGGGTGGGACCTCAGCAATCATGTGGCCCAACCTTCTCATTTTACACATAAGGAAACTAAGGCAAGGGGAGAAATGACTTCATATAGTTCATAAAAGGGCCCAAATTCAAAGCAAGTTAGAGAATGAGATGGAAAAACCAGGGCTGGGGGGGGGGGGGAGTGAGGAGGACTCATTGCCCCCTATAAAAATCCACATGACTTTAGTCTTCCCATGGGCTGCCTTTAAGCTTCTCTGCATTGGAAATCTCTTTGGGGGTCAGGGTCAGGGTGGGATGAGTATGGTGATGGGAAAGGGACCGATCCACCATGTTCCAAAGCCTGGTCTCTTGGCCCTTGCTATCTATCATCCATGAGTTAACCCTAGCCATTACTGTGGGGGTTTTGTTTTTGAGGGAGTAAAGCAGTTGGAGCTAGAGAGGTCCTGGGAGGAGCAGGACTGCAGATAGAGGATGGGAGGGAAGGAAGGAAGGAAGGAAGGAAGGAAGGAAGGAAGGAAGGAAGGAAGGAAGGAAGGAAGGAAGGAAGGAAGGAGGGAAGGAAGGAAGGAAGGAAGGAAGGAAGGAAGGAAGGAAGGAAGGAAGGAAGGAAGGAAGGAAGGAAGGAAGGAAGGAAGGAAGGAAGGAAGGAAAGAGGGAAGGAAGGAAGGAGGGAAGGAAGGAAGGAGGGAAGGAAGGAGGGAGGGAAGGGAGGGAGGAAGGGAGGAAGGAAGGAAGGAAGGAAGGAAGGAAGGAAGGAAGGAAGGAAGGATGGGAGGAAGGATGGGAGGAAGGGAGGAAGGATGGGAGGAAGGATGGGAGGAAGGAAGGAAGGAAGGAAGGAAGGAAGGAAGGAAGGAAGGAAGGAAGGAAGGAAGGAAGGAAGGAAGGAAGGAAGGAAGGAAGGAAGGATGGGAGGGAGGAAGGAAGGATGGGAGGAAGGAAGGATGGGAGGAAGGAAGGATGGGAGGAAGGAAGGGAGAGAGAGAGGGAGGGAGGGAAGGAGAAAGGAGGGAGGAAAGAGAGAGAGAAAAGGTTTCCTGGATTCTTAAAATGCTTTAGAAGGGGAACCCAAGTTGGTGACACTCTGGGAGGGCTCTAAGTATAGGACATGGATATGCAGAGGGATGCTGATCCCCTCAGGTCAGCCCCAGTGGTGAATTCTTTGGCCATGACAATCCCAACAATGCATGTGGGCACACACACAGGCCTTCAGACTTGGTGTGGATCCCTTCCTTCATCTGCAGTAAGTGGGGCAGATTAGAGGGCAAAGGAAACAGCACCAAGAGCTGTGCCAGTTTTAAACCATCTCCTAACATCCTGTAACTGCTGAGCTCTCTTTCCACATACTTTCATTTCTGCTCTTTTAGAGGGGAGAATGTCACCAGCATCAGGATTCTCTGAGGGAGTCCTGGAGTCCTACAGAGCACAGCTCTGGCACAATGTGGTGATTCTATTCCAGGAATCCAAGACTGTGTCTGCTCTCACTGTGCTTTGGGGCATGAGGCTTCCTCAGGGTGAGGGGATATGTTTGGGGGCTGTAATGGAGGCTGAATTCAGAGCCTGTTACCTGCACAGAGCACCTTTGATTAGGGAGTGTCCCACAGGACAGGTAGGGCTCCTGGGCCCCACAGAAGGTCTATTCATCCAGGTCTGACTTTTCAGACTCAGGAGATCAGTGGAGGTTGGGGCAGGTAGTTAAGCAAGTGAGCACAAAGAGCCCCAGGGGTGTAATGTGTCCTTCTGCACAATGGCCCTTGGAAAATTCAGGCCCATGAATCATCCTGGACCATACTTCTTCCCCCAACCCCGCTCCACTTTGAGTATATCTTCTCATAGCACCACTCCACTCCTACCTCAAACCCTAAACCCTTGATGGCAAGTTTATGGCATGCATGCCAAAGATGGCATGCAGAGCACTCTTCCCCTCCCCCTCCCGGAGTTTGATACTAGAAAGGCAAAGGCATTCAAGTAGAGCTGTTCCTTTTCCATCTCCACCATGCCTGATGACATTTTTCACATCCCCCAACCCTCTGTCCAGCAGCCCAATGGGAGCATTTTCTCCCTCCCCTGTGTGGGGTAAGCAGGGGGGTGAGGGGGTGAGGGTGAGTGGCATATGGTTTCTGGTTTGGGCAGGGCTTGGCATGAGATCTCTAAAAGGTTCACTATCACTGCCCTAAACCTTCAATGGATTCCTACTGATTGTTCTTACCTGGCATTTAAGGTTCCATGGTTTGGACCCCCCCCCCCCCAACAAAACCTCTCATATTCTTATCTTCACATATGTACTACTGCCTTTCAGGAATCCTATAGTTCAGTCAAAAAGTGTGGTATAGTGGTTTGGAGTCAAGAGTCCTGAATTCAGTTTCTGCCTCTGCTCCTGACTAGCTGTGCAGTCTTGGACAAATCACCTCCCTGAGTTCTGAGTCTCATATTCCTTATCTCTAAAATCAGAGGGTTTGGCTAGATGGCCTCTGAAGTTTCCTCTAGCTCTGAATCTATGGTAACATTATTCTACTATGATCCTGCCTTCTCCCTAACCATTACTGTGCCTAGCATGTGTTTCCCTTGCTTAGTTCTTCCCCATGTTTTAGGATCCACCTCCAAGGATTCTTCTAAAAAGCCTTTCCTTTCTCCCCTTGAAGAAATCCTCCCTCATTTTTTTGAGCTCACATAATATTTTAATTAAATCTTTCTTTTTATATTTCTCTATTTTGTCTTGAGGACATCTAGATACTAGATACTCACTGCGTGACCCCAGACAAGTTAGTTAACTCTGCCTCAGTTTTCCCATCTGTAAAATGAGCTGGAGAAGGAAATGGCAAACCACTCCAGTATCTTCTCTATGTGACCCTGAGTGAATCACTTAACCCTGTTTGCCCCCGTTTTTTCATCTGTAAAAGGAGCTGAAGAAGGAAATGGAAAACCACTCCAGTATCTTTACCAAGAAAACCCCAGATGGGGTCATGGAGAATCAGATATGACTCAAATGACTTAACCACAACAATATATGCTGACTGTATCCCACAGATCATAGATTTAGAGCTAGAAGGGACATTATAAGCCAGCAAGTCCAACTCCTTCATTTTACAGATAAGGAAACTGAGGCAAACTGGATTAAGTAATTTGCGTGGAGTCACACAGTTAATAAGAGTCAGAGGCAGGATTGAACCTAGGTTTCCCTGACTCCAAGGCTAGAATACTATCTCCTATGTCAAACTGTCCCTCATACACAGATACACTGAGCTCTGATATTTCTTTTAAAGAGCCATCTCATCAAATCAGAGAATTTGTCTTTTTAAGGTAAAAGGCATAATAAACGAACTCTTTCTGCTGGGAGCCATCAGGCCACAATGTCTTGACAAGGTCACTTGTGGAAGCCAAGAGGTCACAAAGTAGCTCTTTGGCAGTATGGACTTGCTCACTCAGCCCCCTCTGCATGACTTCTCTCATCAACATCCCTTACTAATGGAAATGACATGATTATTGTCCTCTCCCTAGTCTCCGAAGAAGTAATATAAGAGCAAAATGCTTGCACACTATTTCCCCAAAATATCACCAAAAGACTAGACTCACAAAAACAAACCCAAAAGACTATTGTAGGTTAACTTTTGCTTAGGTATATAATTCCTAGCAAAAACTGTGCCCACACACTGTACCCAGAAATTCCCCTACTCCCCTGTACAGAAACTTATTCTCCTAAGCCAGTACATAAATCATTCCTAGGAAAGACCTGTACAAAATGTTTTGGTACACCATGCTTCATCAAGCTTCAGTGACTTGATTTTACCAATCAAAACCCTCCTTGAAAAACTCCCTAACAAAGCCTGAAAATGATCAGTCTAATATTAAATCTGAACTGTGTTCTCAATACCCCTCTGATCTCTCAATCTCACTGCTATGATCATTAATTGTCTTTAGGATTTCTGATTGATTATCTCTTTTTCTTAAAGGTAATCAGTGATTTTCCTTGATTGTCCCTAAGCTCAAGGCTCCTCACAGGTTAATGAGAAAATTAAGCCACCTGTGATGAAGTCATTTCTCTTGTGTAGAACCTTTGTGTATCCTGTCAGAATCCATAGTTACCATACAAATGTATAGAATGATCTCAAAATGTTAATCAAACAATTTGTTAAAAGTTAATGTATCACATCCAATTATCTTTACTCGAACATGTATGTTGAATAATGTAACTGTGTGCCAAGAAAATAGGTATAAAAATAAAGGCTAAACCTGGGCATGGCGAAGCAGCCATTTCATGCAGAGCCTCGCCCCTGGCAGATACACATATACAGCTGCCTTCCATCTCTCATTTCTGCCTGGCCACTCCACCTGCCAAAGACCTCCTGGAGCCATGGGCTCAGCTGGATCTGAGACCGTGGCATATTTCTTCCTCCTTTACTGAAGCCAACTTAGCTGACTGGAAATATCTATTTCCAAAGTACCCATCACTGGGTACGAGTCTGCACCATTTGAGAAAAACCCAGTATGGGAAAAATCCAAATGTATACAACAGGAAATCTGAGCCCAATTCCTCAGGCATCCTCCTCACAGGGTTCCTGGTGGCCTGCCTCCCAAGAACTTTAGCTCTGCCCCTTTTCAAAACCCAGCTGCTTTTCAGCTACGTCTGCTCTCTGGATCCAAACCCCACTTCCAGCTTTCTCTACTAGATGACCCCCAAGAACCCTTTAGCTGGAAATCTCCATCTCCTGCCCCTGCTGTCTCTCATACATGCTCAGTTCAAACCATGCTAGAATGAGATCTGTCCCAGTTGCCTTTTTGTATCTCCACACTCCTGTGCCTCTGTTCCCATGGTCACCAATGCCACGGTTGCCATGGTTACCTCATCTTTTTTGCCTTCAAACATCTCCTTAGCTTCCAATTCCTGATACTCCCACATCTTGTCCCCTCTTTCCCCTCCTCAAATTTCTGCTCAGAGCCTTTTGTCTTCCCTGTTAAAATATAAGGTCCCAGAGAGGAGGGATTATTTCCTTCTTTGCCTTTGTATCCCCAAATGCCCCCCACACAGTAGGTGCTTCTTAAGTACTTGTTTATTGTTTTTTTAACCTTTATTCTGTCTTAGAATGGATGCTAAGTATCTATTCCAAGGCAGAAGAGTGGTAAAATCTAGGCAATTGAGGGTTAGGTGACTTGCCCAGGGTCACACAGCTAGGAAATACCGGAGGCTGGATTTGAACCCAGCCTGGTTCTCTACCCATTCTATCCACCTAGTTGCCTCTTGCTCACTAATTTTTGCCCTGATCTATATATCTCAATCACCTTTGGAGAAGTCTTTTGTATGTGTGTTCCCTCCTGCTAGACAGGAAATCCCTTGAGAGCAGGGCTTGACCCCTTGTGCCTTATTTTTACAAAGAGCTTACAAAAAAGCAAATTAAACTGTCAAAAGCATTGGCACAGTGCCTGGCCCCTAGCAATCACTAGATAATTGCTTATTCCCTATTCCCATCACCTTCTTAATAACAGGTATACAGACCTTTACCTTGTAGATATTATCATTTTTTTGGTCCATCCAACAGCCAGGTGAAGTAGGAGCTATTTTATCCCCATTTTACAGATCAAGAAACTGAGGTTAAGTGGTGATATCACCTGCCCAGGAGCACACAGGTAATAAATATCTGAGGCAGAAATTGAACTCAGGTCTTCCATACCCCCAAGTCCTGCTCTTCTAGTCACCAATACCAAGGAGATTTCCTGAACTGAACTGAACTAAGTTAAAATGAATTAAATTTTGAGCTGAACTGAAATGCCCCACTAGCCTTTCTGGGCTGAATTCTCCTCCAAGAAGGATGGTTGGTACTGCTTTATTTTGTTATTAAAGGCTGGTCCCCTCCCCCTTTCTCTGGCTTCCTCTGCTTAATATTTGGACTAGGTCTGAGGCTTGTAACCTTTGGAAATGCCATTGAGTGACTTCAAGGGTTCCCTAAATCCAAGCATGAATCCCCAAAGGAGCAACCATCTCTCTGTAGCCTGGAACAAATGGTATATCTACTACACAGATGGGACCACAGATGTGCAACTAGAAGGACCTTTGGGGGCCCGATGTAGCCCAATTCCCATCATTCAACCACCAGGTCATTGATTTAGAACCTGAAGAGACCTTAAAGAGATTCCAACCAAGGGCATCGGCTAGAGCCGATTGTTAAATTTTCAGCATTAGCATTTATATCTTGGATATTATAAATGACAAACGTTTCTTGATTTATTATTTTAATTATCTCTGTTTAAGAAAGTGATGGAGAAACTCTCAATACTCAGATGAAACTTAAAAGTGAGTCATTTAGGGGCAGTTAGGTGGCTCAGTGGATTGAAATCCAGTAGAAATAGGAGTTTGTGAGTTCAAATATGGCTTCAGACACTCTTTAGCTGTGTGACCTTGGACAGGTCACTTAACCCGCATTGCCTCGTCCTTATCACTCTTCTGCCTTGGAACTACTACATAGAATTGATTCTAAGACAGAAGGTACCAGTTTGGCTTTTTAAAGTGAGTCATGTGTACATTTTTTCAGAGTCGATTGTTTAACATTTACTAACCCACCCCTCATGTTAGCTCCAATAATTCATTTTATAGATGCACAAAAGCACAGAGACATTAAGTAACTTGTATAATGTCACACGAGGAATAAGAAGCAGAACAAGAATTTGAAACCACGTTCTGTAACTTCCAATCCAGCCCTTTCCCCAAGCCTCAGAGTAGCAAATGAGAAAATAGAAAGTGATTTCCAAAGTTTACTAATATTTTTAAAATCCACAAAAGGAAACCAAAGAAAGTTCTTTGAATCAGGCAATGTTGTTCCTCCCTCGCTCAGTTGAGTATCTGCTTCTTAAAAATAAACTTTGTAACAGAAGGGCACAGTCTGCCATTCTCTTCCTTGTTCTTGGCATATGGAAACATTTGTGTCTGTGGATGACTGAATTCATAATAAAAAGACATTTAAAAATAAAAATACTATTGAATCCTGACCCAATTTTGGTCATTGTCTATTTTCTCAACTTACTAAATGTATAAATGATATTAAATAATATTGTTTGCTAAAGAAAAAACTTATTAAACTGAATACTAAAAACAGAAATGCCAACTAGATGCCATGGTCTGATCAGTACTGTGTCATAGGGGACATTCACAAGATCTTTTGACATTCAAAATAGATTCTCTCACTCAAAAGGTTGGGGCCTATGGGACAAGATGCTTGAAGGTCCTTCCCAGATCCAATAGCCTTGATTCGATGAGGGTGGCCAGTCCTCATTTATGTTTCCTCCCTGCCTGCCCCCCACAATGATCAAACAGCTCCTCTCTCCAAGGAGTGGAAACGGCCAAGTCCAAGAGATGAGCCAGAGTCCACCAGGAAAGAAGAGAGAGCTCCACCCTCACCTCTGATCCTTGGAATTAGCTTCAGCTGTGGTCCATCAGCTGAAGAACTTTTGATTCTTAAGACTCCAATAAACAATTGTCTTTCTTTCTTTCCTTCCTTCCTTCTTTCCTTCCTCCCTCCCTCCCTCCCTTTCCTTCCTCTCATCCTTCCTTCCTTCCTTCCTTCCTTCCTTCCTTCCTTCCTTCCTTCCTTCCTTCCTTCCTTCCTTCCTTCCTTCCTTCCTTCCTCTCTTCCTTCCTTCCTTCCTTCCTCTCATCCTTCCTTCCTTCCTTCCTTCCTTCCTTCCTTCCTTCCTTCCATCCTTCCTCTCTTCCTTCCTTCCTTCCTTCCTCTCATCCTTCCTTCCTTCCTTCCTTCCTTCCTTCCTTCCTTCCTTCCTTCCTTCCTTCCTTCCTTCCTTCCTTCCTTCCTTCCTTCCTTCCTTCCTCCCTCCCTTCCTTCCTCCCTCCCTCCCTCCCTTCCTCCCCTCCTTTCTTTCTTTCTTTCTTTCTTTCTTTCTTTCTTTTCTTTCTTTCTTTCTTTCTTTCTTTCTTTCTTTCTTCTTTCTTTTCTTTCTTTCTTTCTCTTCTTTCTTTCTTTCTTTCTTTCTTTCTTTCTTTCTTTCTTTCTTTCTTTCTTTCTTTCTTTCTTTTCTTTCTTTCTTCCTTCCTTCCTTCCTTCCTTCCTTCCTTCCCTCCTATCCTCTATCTGCAGTCCTTCTCCTCCCAGGACCTCTCCAGCTCCAACTGCTTTACTCCCTCAAAAACAAAACCCCCACAGTAATGGCTGGGGTTAACTCATGGATGATGGATAGCAAGGGCCAAGAGACCAGGCTTGGAACATGGTGGCTTGGCCCCTTTCCCCCATCACCATACTCATCCCACCCTGACCCTGACCTCCAAGGAGATTTCCAATCCAGAGAAGCTTAGAGGCAGCCTGTGGGGAGGCTAAAGTCATAGGATGGGAAGAACCTCAGAGGCCCCCAATACAACATCCTTACCTTACAGATGGGCAAACTGAGGCCCAGGGAGGTGACATACATTGCCCAAGGATACAAGGAGAGTCAAAGGTGAGATCTGAACCTGGCAAAGCAGGTCTGTACCTTCTCCTTCACCCTGTGCAGACCTTCCCCAGAGAGGAGAGGTCCTGGCCCTCAAGGCACAGGCTTCTCCCAGTTCCCTTCCTTCACCCAGGGGCTTAGATCCAAGACTGGGTAGCACTCAGACATGACAAGGGTTTTCCATTGAATCCCCCCCCAGGCTAAGCCCGCAGGGCTCCGAGTGTGGGGCACTGAGGCTATGCTCCTTGGGGGTGGCCACTTCAGGGCTAGAATGGACTCCAGGGCTGCCAGTTCCTGCTTCTAACAGTACATCCTTCATTAAACAACTCATTTAACAACTTCATTAAACAAGTTAGCCTTGTCTATGTGGCTTCTAGAATCTCATAAGTTGAACCAAGCACCAGCTGGGTGACCCTGGGTAAGTCATCTAGCCATGTTTGCCTCAGTTTCCTCACCTGTAAAATGAACTGGAGAAATGGCAAACCCTCCAGGATGTTTGCCAAGAAAACCCCAAATGGGGTCATGAAAAGTTGGTCAAGACTGAAAAACAACTGAAAGACAACAAAATCTGATCAGATGGTCTGTTGGGCACACACAGAGGAAAGCAGCATTGTAGAAAGCTCAGGGGCTACGCGGAGGGCAGCTCACCAGGCTCTCGGGCTGTTGCTGCCAGTACTCAAGAGCTCCTTAAAATCTGGAGCCCCTCTGGTGGTTCCAAGGACTTTGTTTTCCCTTTCTTCCCTGGTGGCAGAGGAAGAGTAAAGGAAGATAGAGAGGTAGAACAAGGAAAGAAGCATTCATTTGTTTCAATCATTCGTTGTCTTGGGGGCTCAGGGCTCTTCTCTAGATTCTTTCTAGGTGGTGGTGCTTGTATGAGACTCCCCATCCCTCCACTGGGGGTTTTCTTGGCAAAGATACCAGAAGGGTTCTCCATTTCAGCTCATTTGACAGATGAGGAAACAGAGTCAGGCAGTTACGTGACTTGCCCAAGGTCATACAATGTTTTTCTATATCATCATTTTGTTCTAGTTCATGAGATATCTGCAGAGTGAGCACTGCTGGCCACATGGTAGCCAGAAGCCTCATCCTGGCGGTCTCACATCCCATCCTGGGGCCGGGGAAGATGGATGCTGAGAGCCAGATCCAGGCTCTCCCTTGGGAAGGTCTCCCCCTTCCCATAGCCCCTGGGAATGGGCCTCTCATGACCTTAGGATCAGCGAGGACGTCCTGGGCAAAGAGCAGAGAGGAAAGCTTGGTTCATAGAGATAACCTTATCCGCCATCTACAATTGACGCTCTTTGGAGACCATGTAGTACATTTTACAGATGGGGAAAATGAGGTCCAGATATTAGAGCAACAAGCAGAGCCAGATTTAGACCTTTGTCCATTGGACTTGTTTTTTAACTTTGAAATCTGGGTTATGAAAGAAAAAGCTCAAAAAGCAGCTTTATTTGTTTCCACAAAACCATTGGGATAACGTGGCAAAGCCTGGAGGGGAAAGCTTATTTGACATGGAGAGAGAATCATACTTCAATGAAGAAACAGGAGAGGAAAAAGCTGAGTCTGTAACTCAACGATGATCTGAACTGGTCTTTGGAGGGCTATTCGGCTGGCCAACCACGAGCCACTTGGGCCAGGTGGTCGATGTCTCTGGAGAGAACACCTTCGTGTCTCCTCTTGAAAGAGACCTGTATATCTGGCCCTCCCCGCTTCTTGAGAGCCCATAAATCTTTGGAACTTGCCAGGAGTGACTATTAAATGGGCGATTCATTCATGACTGGGGTCCATTTTACCTAGAGCCTGGAGCCTAAAACCCCAGCCCAGGCTGGTGTGCATTCCTTCCCTAACAAACAGTCTTTTGCACTCTCCCTCTACCTCGATGGATACATGCTCCTCTCTCCTTCCCCAGACCTGCCTAGTTCTCTAAAGACAGACGTTATTTGCTCTCCTTAAAGGCAGCTTCAGAAGCCTGGAGGCAGTGATGGTGGGAGGCACCACTATGGCAAGCTGAAAACAGAAAAAATAAGTATGGAGGAGTGGGGTGAGGAACAGAACAGGAACCTCCTAATTCTGGGAAACTCAAGGAGGAAAGCATGGGAGAGAGCATTTGAGTGATGATCAGCAGAGGCAGAAACAAAGGATATGGACCGCAGACCACTTGACCAGAGAGAGGAAATAGATGATGAGTTCAGGAAATAGATCCCAAGTCTGTCACAGAAGCATGATATAGAGAGGGAGCCCCAGTGAGCAGCTCACATTCTGCCAAAAGTAAAACAGCTAAATCCCTTGGCTTGACTTACTGTAACTTCATCTTCAAAATAGGGGAGAACCAAGTGAGAAGACAACCTGATTCTCACCGTCAAGAAAGAATTGCTTGCTGGGTGAAATCACGGGAACCCTGGGGGGAAGCTGTCATTCCATCTTAGGTTTTGGAACAGAGGAAGAGGAAAGCTCGATAAGTCATCCTGCACTTTGGGAAGAGCAGATTTCAAAGGGTTCAGAGGCAGGAGAGAGAGAGGGTCTCGTGGGCTAAGATTCTACAGAGGAATGCCTTCTGAAGAGGAATAGTAAGTTCTCAGAAAGAAAGTTCTGAAGACCCAAAGAAAAATCGTTCCAATGAGTTGGAATAGGAACAGTTGCCCAAAGAGGTATTTGTAGATACAACAGGAACTCACGCATCAAAAGATATGGATGTCCAGTAAATGTAATTAAGGGCAGGGGCCAGAGGTGCAACATGGTCAAGGCAGGGCAGCATGACCTGAAGCTGGGGAGGAAAGCTAAAGAAATTGCAGAACAAGGGTTTGTTGTTGTTACACTAGAGAAAGAAGAAAATCCAAGAAAAGGGGGAATAGTTATAAAGACAAAAGAGAAAAGGTGGAAATATTTGTTAAGCACCTACTGGGTGCCAGCATTGTGCTAAGTGCTTTACAACTAATATCTCATTTGATCCTCATACCAAACCTGGGAGGTAAATGCTATTCTTATCCCCATTTTACAGATGACAAAACTGAGGCAAACATAATGATGATAGCTAACATTTATATGGTACTTACTATGTGTCAGATACTGTGCTAAGCACTTTATAATTACTATTTCATTTGATCCAGAGGTAGTTGCTATTCCCATTTTTCAGAAAAGGAAACTGAGGCAAAGCCAGATTATGTGATTTGATCAGGGTCATACAGCTAGTAAGTGGAGCTGGATTTGAACTTGGGACAGATGATCTCTAAGTGCCCCATATCCCTGATCTCCTGAAAAAATTCCTGCCTCGATGATAGAATGCATAGAAGCCTGAGATTATTTTGAGACTCAATAACACAAATATAATTTGGAAGGATGATAGATGGGGACGAGTCTCAAGTTCATGCCACATTAGCTGAAGAAATGGGAGAGCTTTGGTCTAGAGGAGACTAAAGGGAAACCTAGGCGTTGTCCTCAAATATTTGAAAAGCTTTCCTGGGGAAAAGAAGAGGAGGGGGAAAGGCTTTTTCTGGCCCTGAAAGGGAGCAATGGGGAGAAGTTGCCAAGCCACTCGATATCAAAGAATGGAGGGAGCACCGGTCCTGGGGATCCTCAGGAAGAGGCTGCCTGAGCGCTTCTCTGTCAGGTGGATTCCAGATAACAGTGGAAGTTCTTTTCTGTTTTGTGTTGGACTTGCTGGCTTTGGAGGTCCCCCCAGCACTGATGCTCTGAGTGATAGGCTGCTGCGATTCTGAGTTCTGTCCCCAGCAGGCACAAAGCATGGTGTGGTGTCAGGACCAATGATGGAATCTGTCCTTCCTCTCTACAGAGTTCCTGGTGAGGACTGTGGATGCTGCATGTGCCAGGTGCACACTGACATGGCGGCCATATGGGATGATGTCCCTCATCTGTTTTTCTTTTTGACAAGGAAAAGTTTGAGGGTGGAAACAAAGGAGTGAAGGGTTCAGAGAGTGTCACCTGGGACACATTTGTGATGTAAAGACACTCAAAGGCATGGATCAAACTTTAAAAGAAAAAGAGCCGTGATCAGAAGCCCTGGATTCAAGTATAAGCCACCCTGTGGTCCTGTCAAGGACTTCATCTCTCGGCTTCTGAGCTGGGCACTCAGAGTGCCAGCAACCTGTGGGCACTGTGGGGACCTTGGTTTCTCTTAAGTGGAGGAGGAAAGGTCCTAAGGCAGACGTTATTTGCTTGTGGGTTGCTTCTGTTTTCCTTCTGAGGTTGATTGCTTACAATGAGCAAACATGTCTTTTCCAGGACCACACAAAAATAAATAAATAAATGGAAATATGTTCCCACCTTCAGCTCCAACCTGGGCAACTGACTTGTGGCTGCACTTCCAGGAACCATATTTGGTGGAACTTCTCCAGAAATGCCACCAATCCAAGAACTAGTCAAAACAAATAGAAAGGAAATGGAAACAAGAGAGACCAGATGGACAAACAGACAAATAGACAGATGGCCAGATAGAGGCAGATTAATCGAGATAGACAGATAGAAAGAGGCAGAACTGCTACAGAAGGATTCAGAGAAGAGTCAAGGAGAGATAAGAGGGATGGGGAAATGGAGGGACAATAAAGAGACTGTAGACAGGAAATGTTGAAATGAACTTGTTAGATGGAAAGATTACTTGGCAAGGAAGATAAAAATAGTGTTAGGGAAAACAAGCACACTAAGACATTGTTGGTGGAGCTGTGACTTGGACCATTCTTGATTTTTATATTTCATCAAATGAGAACATCTCCATTAATCCGTCAAACACATTACACAAAGTACAAACAAGTTGGTTAAGCACATTGGGAATGGAGTGGAGCCTTCAAGCCAATGGATGAAATGAAGTGATGCTACACCAGGAGTGAGTTGAGAGAAACAGAGTTATGCCTTAGAAAGTGAAAAGCAGTTCAGATTCCATGATTCTAGTGGCAGGATAGCCTAGAGGAGAGAGTCACCCAGCCGGTCCTCTGAAAGAGAATCACTGGGGTTGAGGAGAGGAGAAGAGCTCTTGTCTCCTCCTTCCTGTTGACTAGAGGATGATCTTGGTGACTTTGGAGGGTCAGAAGATTTTGGAGTGGCCATTAGCAGTGTCCTGGGAACAGGTGGTAGTAGTATCTCCATCAGGAGACCAGAATAAATGTAGACATTCAGGGGAAACAGCAGTTTTAAGACTGGGCAAGAAGTTCAAAAGAAAGCTATATCATCCCTCAGTGAAAATCAAGGAGAGAGAAGAAAAGGACTTTTAGGGGCTGTGACCTCCTTGGCCACATGGCCCCCTTTCCCCTGGACTCTTTGATGATATTTGTAGGAGATTGTACACTCAGTTTGGGGAGATGTTTTCTACCAACTGTACCTCAGCAAATACCACCATTTCCAAAAGTTAATCAATTTAACAAAAAATTCCTGGGAAAACTGGAAAACTGTATGGCAGAAGCTAAGTATAGACCAATGTCACACATCCTCTACCAAGATAAGATCAGAATGGATATATGCTTTAGATATAAAGAGTGATACTATAACCAAATTAGGGGAACACAGATTAGTTTACCTGGCAAAACTTTGGAGAGGGAAAAAAATGTATGACCAAACAAGAGCTAGAGAGTATTGTTAGATAAAAAATGCGTAATTTTGATTATATTAAATTAAAAAGGCTTTTGGACAAACACAACTAAAGTAACCAAGATTCAAAGGAAAACGACAAATAGGGTTAAATGTTTTATAACAAATGTCTCTGATAAAGGTCTAATTTCTAAAATTTATAGAGAACTAAGTCAAATGTACAGGAATACAAGCCATTCCCCAATTGACAAATGGTTAAAGGATATGAACAAGCAATTTTCAGATGAAGAAATCAAAGCTATAGATATTCATATGAAAAAATGTTCCAAATCCTTCTTAATTAGACAAATGCAAATTTAAAAAACTCACACCATTCAGATAGGCCAGTAAAGGAAAGTGATAAATGTTGGAGGGGATGTGGTAAAATTGAGACATTAATGCATTGTTAGTGGAGCTGTGAACTGATTCAAACATTCTGGAGGGCAATATGGAACTATGCCCAAAAGGTTATAAAACAGTGCCTACCCTTTGATATGGTAATACTACTATTGGGTCTGTATCCCAAAGAGATAAATAGAGAATAGGAAAGGACCTACCTGTACAAAAATATTTTTAGCTGCTCTTTTTATGGTGGCAAAGAACTAGAAATTAAGAGGATGTTCATCCATTGGGGAATGGCTGAACAAATTGTGGTACGTGTTAGTGATGGAATATTATTGTGCTATCAGAAATGATGAGCAGGATGATTTCAGAAAAAGCTGGAAAACCTCCATGAATTGATGCAGAGTGAAATAAACAGAACCAGGAAAACGTTGTACACAGTAACAGCAGTATTGGACGATGATTATCTGTGAAAACTTGGCTACTCTTAACAATGCACTGATCTGAGACAACCCAGAAAGACATGATGGGGAAGGCTCTCCGCCTCCAGAGAAATAACTGTTGGAGTTGTCTTTCACATTGGTGTATCTTTGGTTTTATTTTGGGGTTTGGGTTATTTCTGACGTTGCTCTTACAACAATGACCGATATGGAAGTGGATTTTGCATGACAAAAATAAAACTAAAAAATAAAAATGTTTAAAAAGATAATCAATGTGAGGATTTCTTTTTGATATGCTATTTTCATATCAGGCAGGGTTCTAGAGTAGAAAGGCCCTAAATCAGTTCCTGTACATTAGAGAGAACTGCTGTGCATTTCTGGGTCTGGGTTCTGGGTCAAAGATTCCATTCAGTCTACTGTTCTTTGCATTTCCTTTGTCTTTTAGGGATCCCAAGGAATATCTTCCTTTTTAACAGAATTTGGTCCTTAAATGAAGGGGACAAGACTCCTCATCCTGAGGACATATTCCCCATGATATCAGTATATAGTGAGGTGGATGATTTGATAGACCATCTCTTAATTAGCTATCCACCAATTAGAAATGTCTTGGAATGGTCAAGGTAGAAGCTGAACGGTGAGCTCCTAAAACTATATATTAAGCTGCCTGACCCAGCTTCTGGGTCCATAGTCATCTGAGAGGGCCATAACCCTATATATCACCTTATCAGTTATGATGCTGGTCTAACCAAGAAACATCCATCCATCATCCATCCATCCATCCATCCATCCATCCATCCACCTATCTGTCTATCTATCTGTCTGTCTATCCATCTATCTGTCTCTATCTGTCTGTCTATCTATATCTATCTATCTGTCTGTCTGTCTATCCATCTATCTACTTCTGTCTGTCTCTCTGTCTACACATCCATCATCCATCCATCCACCCACCTATCTGTCTATCTGTCTGTCTATCCATCTATCTGTCTCTATCTGTCTGTCTATCTATATCTATCTATCTGTCTGTCTGTCTATCCATCTATCTATTTCTGTCTGTCTCTCTGTCTACACATCCATCATCCATCCATCCACCCACCTATCTGTCTATCTGTCTGTCTATCCATCTATCTGTCTCTGTCTGTCTATCTATATCTATCTATCTGTCTGTCTGTCTATCCATCTATCTATTTCTGTCTGTCTCTCTGTCTACACATCCATCCATCCATCCATCCACCCACCTATCTGTCTATCTGTCTGTCTATCCATCTATCTGTCTCTATCTGTCTGTCAATCTATATCTATCTATCTGTTCTGTCTGTCTATCCATCTATCTATTTCTGTCTGTCCTCTCTGTCTACACATCCATCCATCCATCCATCCACCCACCTATCTGTCTATCTGTCTGTCTATCCATCTATCTGTCTCTATCTGTCTGTCTATCTATTTATCTATCTATACATATATATAGTCAATAACCTGATATTTCTTATCCAAAAATCAGGCTCTTAAGAATATTTTAAGCATAACATACAGTATGGCTTGCCTATTGGCCAATAATTCATGGCAGAAAAATACTGCTGAGAAGGTGTGAGCTACAGGGCCAAAGGGAAAAAGCCAACCTTACAGGATCATCCCTTGAACCCAGAGAAGTAGTCAGCTGCCCCCTGGAGAACCAACTACCAAGGCACAAGGAATTTGGTAGAGTGAGACCAAAGCTTGGGTTATATTTTGTTGTGGGGACGGGGATAAAATATGGGAGATGACTTGGCTCCAGAGAACTTAACGAGCCCAGAACATCTTTTTTTAAACTCTAAAAATGTATTCTATATAGATGTATATGTGTGGGTTTGTGTATTTTTAAAATAAATAATATAGCTATGTAAATATATAGAAATACATCTATATATTGTATAGAGATGCACGGACATACATTTTTATAGATATACACATGTGATTTTTAAGGTTTTTACGTATATACAAAGTGCATGTGCATGTACTGACCACACACGTATGTGTGCATATATGTATATGCACTCTATTGTGTGTTTATACATTGCATGTGCATGTGTATTTATGTATTTTGTGAAAAGAACATGCCCAAATGCTGAGGAGGGTAACAAAGGACCATTCAAATCTCTGTGTACAGTAGCTTCAAGGCTGAATCTACCACACACTGGTGAGGCCAGCACAGAATCAAGGGGCTTCACATGGCCTCCGTGAATGGGCACTGTCTCCTTCTCAGCTCAGGTCTTGGCCATCTACAGCAAGTGCTGACAGAGCCTTCCAGTGTCGGCAGAAGGGCTTGTTCTCTGGTTCCTCTCCAGCAACCAGATAGCCACAAGAGGCAGAGAAGACCTGATTCCAAGCCCAGGCTCTCCTTGCCTTTTTCTGCTAGGTTTTTTACCTTCAATGAAGCTAGAAATTCTCAGTACTGGTTCGGAACCCTTCCTGGTACCTCTAAATATCTACAATAGCAGCTGAGGTGGCAGCTCCCATGGGAAGCCTCCCCAGTCTTCCATACACATAAGCAGAAAAGGAAGGAAAGAAAGGAGGAAGGGGAATGAGGGAAGTAAGAAGGAGGGAGGGAGGGAGGGGAAGAGAGAGAGAGACAGAGGCAGAGACAGAGACAGAGGACAGAGAAGAAGGACAGAGAGAGAGAAAGAGAGAAAGAAAGAAAGAGAGAGAGAGAGAAAGAAGAGAGAGAGAAAGAAAGAAAGAAAGAAAGAAAGAAAGAAAGAAAGAAAGAAAGAAAGAAAGAAGAAGAAAGAAAGAAAGAAAGAAAGAAAGAAAAGAAAGAAAGAAAGAAAGAAAGAAAGAAAGAAAGAAAGAAAGAAAGAAAGAAAGAAAGAAAGAAAGAAAGAAAGAGAAAGAGGGAAGAAGAAAAATATTTTATAATTCAACTACAGGCTAGATAAATTAAGAAATAAATGTAGATTACGATTCTCTCTTTTTTTAACGTGGGCAATGTAAAATGTATTGCTCCTCTATTTTTATGTTAGAAAAATATTACTGAACAAATGCAACAATTTTTAAGTATTTCAAAGGTATGCCAGAGTCAATTTGAATCAGATCCTGATTGTTAAATTTACAGTGTATATATTTATACCTCAGAAATAGAAAAAAAATGTTACAAAGCATAAACAATTTTATGGTTTCATTCACTGTCTTGCCTGGCACTTAAAAAGCTCTATATAAATGTTAGTTATTATTATTATCATTGTCATTATTGTCTGGTTTTAAGGAAGCAATGAAGAAAATTTAATAATGCATATTAAACTTCAAAATGTGTTGTGTGTACATTTCCTCCCTTGCCCTGGAGAGCTGGTTGTTAAACACTCACCAGCCTATTTTCTATTATTTTAGTTCTATATAAAGACTAGCTAGCAGAATAAGGTAGAAGAGAAAAAGTGAAAATAAAGATGGCGGCCAAAGACATGGAGATACACACACACATGCTCTCACATACATATATACACAGTAGAGTGTCCTATATTGTGGACTTTTAGGATGTACCTTAGTTTTAAAACCAAGTTGCATTTGTGCAACAATAGGCACTTCCTGAAGGCCAAATGAAATTAAATTGAAGGCCAGCAGTGGTGCATGGGCCAGAGCCTCCCCACTTCTGCCCTAAACCACTCAGTCCTCCCTTCCTGTAGGCACAAACCTTCCTCCACCCTCTACACTGCCCCTAGCTTGAGAATGTTGGGCACAGAGTGGAATTCCCAGGAGTGTTTCTCCCCATGGCCAGCATGGTGGGTATCCCCATCCCTCCCAGTCCCCCTGAGATGCTGTGCTTTCAGACACCAGTCTCAGACCCATCTCCTGCCCATTGGAGATCTGACTCTGAACCACTTGGTCAGGAATGCCATAATGACTCAATCAAAAAATCTACCACCATAAACTATGTTCCCCAGCTTTGGGTTTTAGAACCTCATGGAGCTCTGTGTGGATGATGGGGCACACAGGCTGGACCAAGCACTGCCTCCCACCCAGGCTCCTATTTTCCATTTTCTGGGGATTCTGAGCCACAGCTGATGCTGGTTCAGAACTCTCTGAAGTCTCATCTCTCTCCCTGGCACCGCCAACAGGGAGTGAGCTAAGAATCTCATTTGGTTCTCTGGGCTTCAGAGCTTTTTGCCTTTGCCCAGACGTTTTCTGGGTTTCCATTTTTTATTAAGCAATCGGCCCCTTGTAAGTCAAAGTGGAATCAAGCTGAGGGGAAGGGACATGAAGGGGTGAGCTTTAAAGGCTGCACCTCTCTTCAGTCAACAGGGAGGGAGGCTATCATTCCCAGGCAGGCACCCGAAGCTTGGGACATTCACATGTCTTGACGTGATTCACAAAGGTCTTTTTTCTTTTCTTTCTGGGGGACTAGAGAAATGTCTGATGGGAAGATCTCAGACTGTCTGTGTGGTCCTTTGGACAGAGAGAGACATCACCTGAGCTGAGCTGCCCAGAGGCATCTGGCCTGCACAATCAGTCCCTGGGTCACTGCCTGCATTTTCTTGCTTTATAAACTTGCTTTCTGGCTGCACTTTCGGGATCCAAGTTTGGCTGGGATTTCTCCAGAAACCCCTGGGGTCCCGCCACTGGCCAGCAGTCTTGGGGCTGCTTTCCAGGCCAGTGCTCCGTAAGAAAGCCCCAGAGGCAGAAGATGGTGAGTTCTCTGAGCATACTTTGCTACCACCCTTTGCTAAAAGATGTGCTTTGTTTTTCCTGACCAGAAAGAAATGGGGCTGAAAGGGGCTGAGGAGCCCATTTTTAAGACAGAGCCTACATTTACAGCCATTTCACTTGATGAACACAGAGAAAGAAACTTAAAAAATATACCTTTATCCGATATGGGAAGAAGTGGCATACGGCTCTTCATATCATAGAAGCTTAAAAATAGCACTGGAAAGGGTCCAAAAGGTCATCTAGTCAGACCCTTTGATTTTACAGGTGAGGAAACTAAGGCTCAAAAAAATTAAATGACAGGCTTACAGGAGCATGGATGTATTCCTGGAAGGGACATCACAGGTCATTTAGTCCAATGTCTTTATTTTACAAAGAAAGAAACTTATGCTTACAGAGAAGTGAAATAACATGTTGAAGGTCACAAAAACAATAACTAGAAAAACCAGAATTCAAACCTAGGTCCGTGGACTTCAAAATCAGTGTTGTTTCCATTGTACATGGGACTCTTTTCCTTTAAATTCCTGTCAAGCAGAAAAAACTATTTTTATGCATGTCCCTTATTTTAATATCTTTTAATACAATATTCTGATCTTAACCACCTGGGTACCAACTCCACCAATGCAGAACACATCCCATCCATCCCTTCTCATCCTATTCAGTTATCATCCATACCTTTCTATGAATCTTCTAAAGGAGGGGGGGAATTCATCGAATGCACAGGTGGCATTTTCCTACCTATCTGATTGTTCCATCTCAGTTTACCATGCTAGAGCATCATCTTTATTATTTTCTTAACCATGGCTGTTCTCCAGAGTCCTGTTCTTAACTCTCTTCTTCTTTTTTTGTTCTATATGATCTCTTTTGATAATGTCAATAGCTTTAACCATCATCTAAGAAAAGAAAGAAAGAAAGAGAGAGAGAGAGAGAGAGAGAGAGAGAGAGAGAGAGAGAGAGAGAGAGGGAAAGAGGGAAAGAGAAAAAGAGAGAAAGAGAAAAAGAAAGAGAGAGAGAGAGAAAGAAAGAAAGAGAAAGAAAGAGAGAAAGAAAGAGACAGAGAAAGAAAGAGACAGAGACAGAAAGAGACAGAGAGAGAGAGAAAGAAGAAAGAGAGAGAAAGAAAGAAAGAAAGAAAGAAAGAAAGAAAGAAAGAAAGAAAGAAAGAAAGAAAGAAAGAAAGAAAGAAAGAAAGAAAGAAAGAAAGAAAGAAAGAAAGAAAGAAAGAAAGAAAGAAAGAAAGAAAGAAAGAAAGAAAGAAAGAAGAAAGAAAGGAAGGAAGGAAGGAAGGAAGGAAGGAAGGAAGGAAGGAAGAAAGAAAGAAAGAAAGAAAGAAAGAAAGAAAGAAAGAAAGAAAGAAAGAAAGAAAGAAAGAAAGAAAGAAAGAAAGAAAGAAAGAAAGAAAGAAAGAAAGAAAGAAAGAAAGAAAATGGCTTTGACAAAACGACCCATGACCATTGAAAACACAGGGTAATTTCGCAAATGCAATCCAGCCGGCTCCCTTCCTCCTAATCAGATCTGGGCTCAGCTCATTGCCCATCTGCATTGAGTTTCTTTTCCTTTCTCTTCCCTGCCTGGAAAAGATTCCAACAAGCATTAAAATGGCCAAAACTGGAAAACAAAAATAAGCCAGAAACTAGGTAATCCGCCATGAAAGTGGAATTAAGAACTCAATGGGACCTTGTCGATTATAGACATGTTTATAGATGAGGAAAGAAGCCTAGAAAGGCACTGCCTGTCTACAAAGAACACTCACTGGTACTTATAAGGCACTTTACCTACATTGTCTTCATATCCTCATGACAGTCCTGAGGTGGGTTCCATTATCACCACTTTACAGATGACCAAACCATGGCCAAGTTAAGTGGGTGTCTACGCCTGAGACTGGATTGGACGGTCTTCCAGATCCCAAGTTTGGCACTCTGTCCACTGTGCCTTCTAACTGCCATATCAAGAGCACCACTTCAGGGTGCCCCCACCCAGCTACAAATCCTAACCTAAGCAATGTGGGTCCTTGAGATGCTGGCAAGGCTTCTCCATAACAATAACAGCCCCACCAGTTTCCATAATGGAGAGATGACTCAACCACTTCTGGTTGGTCTCAGCTGTTTGATATTATGCAAGTTACTCAACATCTCTGGGCCTCAGTTTCCATAAAAATGTGTCCATTCCTCATTGAAGCTATAAGGCCTCTTCAGTTCTAGAGCAGATTATCCAATGTGTGGATTTTCCTTGTTTGTTTGTTTTTTCCCCATTTCACTGCTCATTAGAATTGAGGCAGCTGGGGTGCTGGACCTCCCTAGGGCCAAGAAGACCTGAGTTTGACTAGATGTCCTAAATAGCCTTCCTCTCCCTTGACCACTGAAAGGGAGACTGTGTTCTTGAATTAAATTACATACCTACAATAGAAAGGAAGGAAGGAAGGAAGGAAGGAAGGAAGGAAGGAAGGAAGGAAGGAAGGAAGGAAGGAAGGAAGGAAGGAAGGAAGGAAGGAAGGAAGGAAGGAAGGAAGGAAGGAAGGAAGGAAGGAAGGAAGGAAGGAAGGAAGGAAGGAAGGAAGGAAATCTAGCCTCAATCACCTGTTAGCTCCATGACTCTGGGCAACTGACATAACGTCAGTTTCTTTATCTATAAAATGGGGATAATAACACCTCCCTGTTGTGAAAAGGAATGAGGCACTATTTGCAAAACACTGAAGACTTTTAGCAGCTAGATACAGGCTATTACTATGGCTATCCTCTGCGCCATTAAGGAAAAGGAAGTCCACTATGGACATACATAAGCAAAAAACTTTGTAATAGAAGGAAAAGAGTTGGAGAGAATTTGCCTGAGGGAGTCACTTGGGCTATCAGTGGATCTCAAGGACCTGCACCCAGGCTAATGAAGAATAATTCGAATTCCCTCCTGTTCCTCCATTTTATCCAGGGAACTCGGAACTCTCTGTAGACATCATGCCTTCTACTATCCTCCCAAGGAAACAGGGTGCCTGATGGGGCAGAAACAGGACCCTCAGCTTCACATGGGCCATTCTTTGGCAAGTCCCTAAGTAGATATCAGCCACCACCGCCCAGCAGGCCCCCTTGAATGCCAGTCCTGTCCCCCAAGCTAGTGAAAGAAAGAAGTACCTCCCTCACCTCCTCCGGGGGGAATCTGGGAGCCCTCAGAGTAGAGTACAGGCAGCCCAGGGTTGGCTGCGAGGACGGGATGCTTTCTTTGGCCCTCGTACTCATCGATCTGGGGCCCTTGGAGTCATCCGTAACCTGCATTCTCCTACCCACCAGTTGCTGCTTTGCTGGCCCCTCAGGAGGCCCCAGAAGCTCTGCCCTGGCCAAAGAGACCCATTGGGGAAAGATCCCTGCGTCTTTAAGGTCGGCCCTCCAAAGCCTTCGTGCCTGGGCTGGCTGGCACTCCACCAGCTTTTTCTTGGCTGCCTCTCAGGCTCCTCCGGTAGGAAATAGGCAGTAAAAGGTGGCTTGGCTTCTCCCGCCTCCCGCCTCCCTCCTGCCTGTGCCCCTCTGCTCTCACCCCTTTCGCCTCCGCGGTCCTGCAGGGCGGGGGGATGGAGAGGGGGCCTGAGGAAGGCGTGCCCATTACCCATGATGCTCTTCAATTTGTTCTATCCCGGGCACATTCCGTAGTCTGCCTGAGCCATCAGATTCACCACGAGGCACCAGGCTAGGGACGAAATCCATTCTTGGAAGGCCATCTCGAAAGCGAAAATTCAGGCAACAAAACGGGACAATCCGGGGAGACGGCACCCCAGCCCCTGGCTAGCCCCACTCGGGGCAAGGGAGCCTCTGCTCTCTCTCAGGAGAAGCGCGAGTCCCTCTGACCCCAAACATGCAGAGTTCTGAAAGGGAAGCGAAGGAATTGCATAATGGCGCCAGAGTGACAAACAGCATCCTCGTGGGCACCAGAACTATCAGGGATCGAGAAGGTGTAGACTTGCATTTAAAGAGGGAATTTCATGGGGATCAAAAACTCCCACTGCCAAGACTGGTGAGCATCTACCACTCAACTCACAGTCTGCAAGATCTGTCTGGACTTGAACCCAGCTCATCCCAAGCTCCATGCCCTATACAAGCCACTTCTCACTCTGCTTTTAGGAAAAACTCATTGCTAAGAAGGCACGCACTAGGTGCTTGGACACAGTAGGGGTTCAATAAGGGCCAAAGACATCAAGCCTGCATCTGATGCTGTAAGTTCTCCCTGTTATCTCAGGGTCCCCTCAGAAGCTGTGACAAGCCACTCCATTCTTTCTCCCATCAGACAGTCCTTCACAGCTGTCTTCTGTTCATGAATCTGAAGAGAGAGAAGGGAGGGGGGGGCCAGGCAGCTGCAAGGTTGATTCGTGCCCCCCCCCCACACACACACACATCATCTCTGCTTCCTCCAAGCTGGATGTCCTCAGTGTCTTTGACTGATCCTCAGTCCATGTCGGGGACTCAGGGAGCTTCATACCCCTGGTTATTACCATCTTCTGGTCAGTCTGCAGCTTGTGAGCATCCCTCCTAAAAGGTGGCACTCAGAAATGAGCTGCAGTACTACATACGACCTCAGATGAGGGCCACTAGGGAAGACCACCTTGGTGTTGTTTCTGAAGCTAGAAGATCCCATTCTCTCATTTTGGCTGCTTTGTCACACTGCTGATTCCTATTAAGCTTGTGGTCCACTAAAAACTTCAGATCTTTTTTTCATAGGGTCATTGCATTAGAACTGGAAGAAATCTCAGAAGCTAGCCATTGCATCCAGCCTCCTCATTTTACAGAGGAGGGACCTGAGGCTTGAAGAACTAGAGTAGCTTCTTCAGGATCAGACAGTTAGTGAATGAGTCTGAGGCAGAAAAAATTTAAACTCAGTTCTTTGTGGCACCAGGTTGATCCACTCTGCCACATAGCTAGCCCAAATGCTAATCATTCAGCCCACACCTGATTCATCTGTGAAGGTCAGACCTTGCCACAGTGGAGAAGACTCTGAGCCTCCTAAGCCTGGGGCCCCTCTCCTGGTTAACAGGCTCCAGTGATCTAAGATTCAGTCAGAAAGCGTCCAGAGACATCCCCCAGGCTAGAGATGCCCCCACTTTGCAGGGTGCTTCCTGAGAGCCTCCTGCGGGACCAGCTCTGGCTGGGCTCTGCTCAGGGTCCTGAACCCAGGGCCAGGCTGCCGGCTTTAGCACTCCCTTGGTTCTTTTACAGACCTACAGTCCAGGGCAGAGAATTCAGCTGACAGACTAAAAGACTGGCCCGGAGGCTGGCTCCACTCTCCCACTATATAGTCACTGTTTTAGACAGACAGACGGACAGACAGATGGGTGGACGGACTTATGGACAGATAGATGGATGGATGGATGGATAGACAGATGGACAGATAGATGGATAGACAGGTGGATAGACGGATGGATAGATGGATGGATGGATGGATAGATAGATGATAGAGAGAGAGAGAGAGAGATGGATGGATGGATGGATGGATGGAGGGAGGGAGGGAGAGAGGGAGGGAGGGAGGGACAGACGGACAGACAGACAGATGGATGGATGGATGGATGGATAGATGGAGGGACAGATGGACAGACCGAGGGATGGCTGGGTGGATGTATTTAAAATCACTGCTCTGAAAAGGGCACACACACGCACACATGTGCTCACAGTCAGTTACAATTCCCTTTGTAACTTTATGGCAGAGTCGGGATTGGAACCCAGGACGTCTGAGCCTCAACCAGGGCTCTGTCCCTGACCCCACCCCGGAGGGTCCCCAGGCACCCCAACGCCACCCCCTGTCCGTAGACTTAGAGTCAGACTCTTAAATCATACCATGGTTCAGCAGGGCGGCGCCTGGCCAGCGACTCCTCTGGGTCTCTCCGAAACCCCTCAGGCGCATCTCCCACAGCTAGGATGGGCACGAGGGGCCCCGGGAGGCAGAGTGCCCAGGGCTGGCCTCCGCCCCAGGCGCCGGGTCGGACCGCCTCTGAACAGGCCTCTTCACCAGGTTTGGTTTGAAATGAAAAAGTCTCTTCCGGCCCGTTCACCATGAGCTCCCTTCGCGCCCGAGGCTCCCGGCCATGGCCGACCCGCTCATCCTCCCGGGGGTCCTCCAGGGGCCTCGTGCCGCCAGCCGGCTCCCGGGGCGGGGAGGCTGCTCCAGGTCCGGGTGTGTTTGTGAGGGTCCTGGCGTGGCGCAGTCTCAGGGTGCCCGACGGCTCCCACCTCGAGGGGTGTCTAAGCGTTCCCGCCCCGAGCGTGCGCCGGTGTGCGGACCCGAGAACCGAGGGCGAACACCTCTGTGCGCGCGCCTGACTGTGTGCCAGCCTGCCTCACTGTGTTCGTGGGAGTGCCCAGACGGACCAGCGCACACGGGCAGGCTCAGCAGAAGCGGGGAGCGAGGTCTTGCAGGTCCCAAGCTGGACAGCACCGGGCAGGGCTAGGCAGGGCCGGGCTGGGCAGGGCCGGGCTGGGCAGGGCCGGGCTGGGCTGGGGCAGGCAGGCAGCACAGCTGGAGCAGAGGGAGCAGCGGAGGAGCTTCCAGCTGCCGGCGGGCCGCAGACTTTCCAAGTCCTCAGGCAGCCAGCGCAACCCCACACTTGGCAGCGGAGGGGAGGGCCGGGCGGAGGGGAGGTGGGCCGGGCGGGGAGGGAGGAGCTGCCCCTGCCATTGACTCGGGCTCCTTTCACAATAAAAGCCTGCCTGGCCTCCCAGACCCCAAGAGCCCCAAGTCCAGGTAAGGGCCAGGAGCCTGGCCTGGGGTCTCTACACAACAGAGAGGAGAAGCCCATGATGCCCCCGTACCCACACTGGCTCTGAAGTCGGTAGGACTGGGCTTTAGACTCGTCACTTTCCTCCCCTGGGCCTCAGTTTCTTCATCTGTAAAATGGGGAGGGGCTGTCACCAGATGACTCCTTTAAAGCACCTACTACATGCCAGGTGATCTACTAAGCACTTAACAAATACTTGTGGGGGCAACTAGGTGGTTCAGTGGATAGAGAGACAGGCTTGGAGTCAAGAGGTCCTGGGTTCAAATGTGGCCTCAGTTGTGTGACCCTGTGCAAGTCACTTCACCTAGCCCTTACCATTCTTCTGCCTTAGAACTAATGTACATGATTCTAAGACGGAAGGGAAAGGTTTAAAAATATACCTTTCGGTCTTCAAAACAATTCTGGGAGGTGGGTGCTGCCATTATTCCCATTTTTACAGTTGAGGAAACTGAGGCAGATGGAGGTTAAATGAAATGTCCAGGACCCCACAAGGAGGAAGTGTCTGGGGGCAGATTGGACTCAGGTCCTCCTGGCTCCACACACCAGCTACCTCTGGGCAGCCTCTCCATCTGGGATCCTCCAGGGAGGAGGCAGAAGGAAGTCCTGGAGCAAAGACATCATGTTGTGGCTTTATATGCTATGTTTTCATGCAAAAAGGATGGGAGGGGGAGAACATCAAGCTTTAAATCAGGGAAGCTGGGTTTAAAACCTGCCTTTGACCTGTAACAACTTGTCTGACACTGGTTTCTTCATAGATTTAATCTGGAAGGGAATACAGAAAAGGAAACAGAGGCCCATAGAGGGGGAGTGACTTGCCCAAGGTCACACAGCGGATCTGTGGTCCCAAGAAGGCCCCTTTGGCTGGACCACTGAGCAAAGCGTAACAAGCCTGGAGTCCCACAGAAGGAAGATCTCCCTGGCTCCTGGCTGCGCAGCCCATAGACAAGGGATCATTTTTCTCTTTTAGGCAGTGGCTGGGATTTTCCTTTTCTGGTGTTCAATTGGAAAACCTCAGCCCTGATCATTCCTCAGAAGCCATCGAGGTCCCTCTAAGTTGTTAGCTCATCAACGCAGGCAGGGGCCCTGAGGAACTGAACCACAACCGTGACTCACAAGTGCACCACATTCTAACGCCTTCTGGATAGACATCCTGCAGGGCAGTGAAGCAAGTATCATCCATCACCTCTCAGAGAGAGGAGGAACCGAGGCTCAGAAAGCCTCCTGAGGGACTTGCCTGTGGTCAAGCAATTGGACCCCAGAGGCACGTCTCCCTGCACCAGGCTGCCCCTTCGTATTGTGCAGATGGGGAAACTGAGGCATGGAAAGGGACAAACCTCCCCTTGAGGAGCTAAACTAGTTTTGACAGTCACGGTTTGACCCTTCCAGGATGCTTCAAGGGGAGGAAACATGGCCCGGGAGGCACTGCAAAGGATGAGGCTCGACAGAAGCAGAAATCACCCTGGGATGAGGCCACGCCAGAGAAAAGAAGTCTTCACTGGGGGATGCTCACAGCCCCTTCGATCTTTTCCACCCTGGGGCAAAGCCTGGTGGGTTCAGCCAATTTAAGGCCCTGGAGACGACAAACCTTCAGTTTGGTGGTAAATCATTTTCCAGAGAACCTACCCATGACTGAAAAAGTCATCAGCCCAAAGCCAGTCTGGCGAAGAGCTTAGCTGGGCTGACCCCAGCCCTTTGCCCAGCCCGTAGCTGAAGACCTTCCAGCCTGGTGGGCCAACAAGACTTTGGCTGGGTGGAACGACCCCAGGTGGTCCCTTGCACCCAGCCATTCCAGAGTCCACCTGGGCTGGTGGACCCCTTCCATGGCTTTGAGGAGATGGAAGTTACCGACTCTATTTCTTCCTTCGGGTCTTCCTGTCTGCCCTGCCACTGCCTCCTGATGTCCTCCAAGACTTTCCATTGACCCAGAATCTATGCCTCGCAGACCCCCAGAACTGTTATCTGACCGAGGCCCCCCGGGACCTTTAATGGGCCGTCCTCCCCATTAGAGCAGGAGCTCCTGGATAGCAGGTGCTCTCCCTTTTTCTATGGGTCTGGCCAATGTTTAACAGTGTTCTGGTTGGGCTGGGGGGATAGAAAGGGAAGGAAATGGTCACTTATACGGTGCCTACTATTGGCCAGCCTCTGTTAGTACTTGACCGCCATTCTCTCATCGGATCCTCAACAACCATGGGAGGAAGGGGCTGTTATGATCCCCATTTTGCAGGAGAGGAAACTGAGGCAAATGGAGGGTGACTTACTCAGGGTCCAACAGTTAGGAAGAGCCTGAGGCAGAATTTTAACTCAGGTCTTGTCCAGCCCTCAATCCACTGCACCACAGGACCTCTGCTAAGGGTCCATCCAATGCCATCAACAATTCTATAAATGGATCCAGCCCATCTCTTGTCTGAAGACCATCCCAAGCTGCAAGCGGCTCCTCCTGATATCAGTCTTGGGGTGCCGAATGTGGAGGCCATCGTTTGTGGCAAAGGAGTCGCCGTGTGCCCCTGTGGAGGGAGCATCCTTGGGGACAAAATCATACATAGCCAAAGTACCAAAAATGTATAAATCCCTTCTCTCACAGCAGCCCAGGGAGTCAGGGTTATTGGTCCCATCAGGGACTGCCTTTCTTGAACCCATGAACAAGTGCTGAAGCCAGGATTTGAACTGAGATTTCTTATTCTACTCCTATCATTGTAGTCAGAGTCAAAATACCTGGGTTCAAGTCCTGGCCACTTCTCCTCAGTGTGCCTCAGTTTCCCCAGCTGTAAAATTCGAGGACTGAATGAGGAGATTTCTCTGAAATCCCTTCCAATGCAAAGTCCTAGGACTCCAAACTCAAGGGTGTTTTCCCCTGGACTGTGTGCCTAAGGGGTGTCAGAATTTCCCCACATGCTCTTCAGACTCCTATTTTTCAGGGGTTTGATTTCCCCATGCTAATGAAGGAGGGGAAGTGTTTGGGTTTGGAATCTGTCCATTTTCAGAGATGTTGTAACAACAGGAATTCTTGTTGGAAGAGAGGAGAGGAACACATACATCCTAGACTCAGCAACCGAGCTCTGACCTGGAATGCCTGCCTACCTCATCTCTGCTTCTTGGAACCCCTAGCTCTCTCCAAGGCCCAGCTCAACAGCCACCTCTTACAGGAAGCCTGCTCTGATCTCTCACCCTGATCACAGGTCTTGAGCAGGAAAAGTCCTTAGAAGTTACGAGTCCCATCTCCTCCTTTTACAAGGGAGGCGTAGAGAAGTGAGTCAGAAAGTCCAGAGCTAGAAAGATGCTGAAGAGGGATTTGAACCCAGGTTTTCTTGATTCTGGACCCAGGGCTCTATCCACTAGACCACGTGGCCTCTTTGGATGGACCAAAGTCATTCCATAGACTCACCTGAAGAATTTCAATTCAAGACATTTATTAAGCTCCCTAGTATGCGCTAGCTCTACGCTCGGTGATGGAGATATGAGAATAAAACAGTCCTGCCTTCTAGGAGTTTACACTCTGTTGGGTAGGGCTGGGGCACAAGGAGTAAATGCTGAGGAATTTCAAAAGGGAGAGAATGTTTGGAACAGAAGTGATCTGGAAAAGATTCCTGTAGGAGGTGGTACCCGAGGGGTGCTTGGAAGGAAGTTAGGCATCCTCCAAGGTGGAGGAGAAGAGAGAGAGCACATCCTCGACCCAGAAGAGGAGACCCAGCAATGCATGGGACAGCTAGTGGACAGCTTGACCAGGGCAGAGCCCAGGGATGGAAGGGCATGGAGCAAGTGTGCAAAGGTGGCTGGGAGTCCGACTGGGGAAGGCCTTTCTGGGGAAACAGGACTGGAGGTTGTGATGAGGATAAACAGCTTTCGGGGGAGTGGGTCAGACAGGAAGGAGAGGGGAAGGTCGGGATGCTAGAGCTGGGAAGTTGAGGGGGTTGATAGCCTGGGAAGCCAGGGTGGCAGGCATTAGGCTGGAGAGAAAGACTGGGAGTCAGACACTAAACTCCCTGAGAGAGGGAGCAGAGTGATTCTGAGTCACTGCCATCAGTGCAGCAAGAGGAGAACATCCATCAACAAGTACCAGTTTTGTTTGGAGCCAAGACCTCATGGCCATGGGGGTCTTGCTGCTTTCTCTCTAGCACCTGAAGTCGCTGTCCAAGGTGGACGGGGAGTCCCCAAGATAAACTGCTCCCAGTTCCAAGTGCTTTGGGTCAAATCCACTAAAAAATAAAGATGGAGGTCACGAGCCCCCACCACACTGGCGTTCGCTTCCACCTGCTCTGTATGCATGTTGTACGCCCATTTCTTTGCATCTCTCCCTTGTTCCTCCGTAAGATCCTTGAGGGTACCGAGTGGCTTTGTACGTTGCTCTCTCTGTAGCCTCAATATTTAATGCAAGGCTCCTGGCGAGCCTTAACTCTGGTTGCCTTTTCTTCTCCAAAAACAGAATCAAGCCCATGAGCCAAGTTCTTTGAAACATCAAACAGGCAGCTGGATAAGGAACTCCACTCAAGCCTTAAGCCGATTTTTACTCCACTTCCTTTTTATCAATGACAATATGAGTCCTAATCCATGATCTGACCTAAGGTTGGAACTTGCTGAGGGACAGCTAGGTGGCTGAGTGGATGGAGAGCCAGGCCCAAAGACAAGAGATCCTGGGTTCAAATCTGATCTCAGATACTTCCTAGTTAGGTGACCCTGGGCAAGTCACTTCACCCCCAGCCTGGCCCTTACTACTCTTTTGCCTTGGAACCAATACACAGTATTGATTCCAAAATGGAAGGCGAGGGGTTTAAAAATTTGTTTATACTCCCTGTTTAGTATCCAATTTACTAGACTGTTCCCATTCAGTTTAGTTCTTTTTTTTTTTAAGCCTAGGACCTCCCATCTCTAGGCCTGACTCTCCATCCACTGAGCCACCCAGCTGCCCCCCATTCAGCTTAGTTCTAAGGGTTGGTCTTCCACCAAACTCACGGGGGTGGTCCGAGTCTGCGTCCCACACTCAAGTTTTCTTGACCCCAAGATTCTTTCAGCCACACAATAAAGAGAAATCAGATCCTGGCTGGAGCCATTTCAAGGCTAGCTCCTCAGTGCCTTGTTTCAGAGTCCTACGTTCAGTATGTATCAGTGGGCCTCCTTTCTACTCTTTGAAGCCCCCACACTGGGGAGCTATGGGTGGCAGTAGGAGCTATGGGTGGCGGTAGGAGCCAGATGCTTAGGAGGTCTTGAATCCTGATGAACTGTCCCACAAAGCTCACAGGGAACACCAGCCTTCTATTCCAAGATGGTGGGGGATGAGGCACCCCAGTGGACACCCGACGAGCAGAGAGCACACTCAGGTCTGCGTCAGACGTGGCATCTGTGGCCCGGCCAAGGCTGCCTTTCCAGCTCACTCAGCTTTTACTTCAGTCTCCAGAACACCACCAACAATGACCCACAGAGTAGGAAGGAGCCTCACCACTATACAGCCCAACCCACACCTGGCCAGGGTTCCCTTCGGCGACATTCCCAGCAAGATGCCAACCTGCCTTTGATCAAGACTCCCAATAAGAGAGAACAGACTCCCGCACTCCCGAGGCAGCCAGTTCCATTTCCCTACCATGAGACACAGCTGTGTCTCTTTGTGACTTCCTTTCATCCTTGCAAATGGAGCCTCTTTTCCTAGGTGCGGCTGCACTCAGTGTGGGTGCAAGGCCAGTTCTGCTGAATCTGGCTCTCTAGCCAGGGCTGATCCTCAGTCATTCCGCCATTCCCCCATTCCTGTTCTACTACCCCAGCAGCCCCGGCTGTTCCTATCTGTATGGGACACTGGGCTGGCTTCCGTAGGCCCTCGGGACATTCAGGGCCCCTCACTGACAGTGACAGTCACTCAAAGGAGATCAAATTAGAAATCTGCCCAGGAAAAAGCAGGACGCTGAAGATGCTTTATTGGCCAGCTGATGCCACGAAGGGGGATGGGCCGGCCATTGGGCTAGTCCCTGGTGGCATTTATCTCCGAATATTCCCTGCAGTCTGACAACGAGCCAGGCCCTGAATGGAAGAGGAGCGGGGAGTCGGCTGGATTTTATTGGGGAAATTGTGCCGTGCCTTCATCTTCTTTACACTCATATTCTCCCGGTGAAGCTCTAAGGCTGTAAATCATGGGACACGAGACCTCTGAAGAATCAAAATTGCAGGAGACCCAAAGGACAATGGAGCGATGCAAGTGGGTGGGAGCGGCTGCCGCATACTGCCAGCAATGATTTGTGTTGCCAGGCAGGGTGTATTAGACATCATCAAGAAAGCCTGTGCTTGGAGAAGGAGGTAGGCTGTGTAGAGAGAATGAGGGATGACAGCCGGTCGAGCCTGACTGTATGTCATGCTGGCACCCACAGAATTACCCATAATGAGAAGGAGTGGGTGGGTGCCAACGTGCCCATGCATTAATCAGTACTCAGTGACTGACCTCAGTGAAGCTGTAGACACATCCAAGTAAATAACCAAGCCCCCATATTAATGAGAAATCTTTGCCATTAATACAATTACTGGGACCCAGACCAGCACTTCCTGCCACCCTGCTTTGCTCCCTGTCCTCAGGGCTACTTCTTCCTCTCCCCTTAACTCAGAGCCTCCTTGGGCCAAAGCACCCAATGCTCCTAGCCTCTGGCTCTAGTAAGCCCAGTCTAAGATTTTTGAGAATGTCCCTTTTTACTCTACTCTAAGACCACCATGGCTACTCTAATCATGGATAGAATACCAAATTTAAGGGCCAGAAGTCCTGGGTTCAAAGATACTAGCTCAATAACACAAGATAACCTCTATGTGCCTCAATTTCCCTATCTGGAAAATAAGGTTGATTTTGATAGTCTTTAAGATCCCTCTTAGTTAAGTCCATGATCTTATGATTCACATCTCCCCCTTATAGCAGTGTTCCCAAGACAATAACTTCTCTCCATAATACTTATTTCTCCTTTGGGAATAGGCAAGGAGTAATATAGGTTTAGAAGGTTGAAAACATTTTTCCAGCAAGGCTAAAAGACTTGGTGGGCTTAACCTAATAATGATAATAATAACAATAATAATGACGCCTCCCATAACCAAAGAATAATGTTCTAAATTGACTAATTAAATAAATTTTCCAAAAAAAAAATAATGACACCTCCCATAATAGGCTCAAATGGCCATAGAATACTAGAGCTAGAAGGGACCCTCAAAATTATTTCTTCTAACTCACCATTTTATAGAGGAAACTAAAGCCCAGAAAATTAAGTGCCCAATGTCACATAGAGTGACAGAGTCAAGTCTTGAACGCAGGACCTCGGACTCTAAGGAAGTCTTAGACATCTTAGTAGTTTACAAAACATGTTGCTCATTTTACAGAAGAATGGCTGACCTTCTTCTGGACACATAGCTAGTAATATCAGAGCCAGCATTTAAAACTAGATCTTCTGAACCCAAAGCCCAGGACTTTATTGCCTTTTCTCGGTCAAGAACCTGGTCTGTCTTCTGTGCCCCAAACCACAACAGATTGACGGAAATTGAAAGTCATTATGTTCATTAGTAATGAGAAATGTAACTACTGATGGAACAAAATATTCATGTAAGTCAATGGGGCTGGAAAACAGCCAGACAGGGTCCCCTCCCCCCGAAAAGAAAGAACATATAGAAACAACTGCCCTAAACTATGTATTCTGGCCAGTTTGGGCCCCTTCCCCTTGGACTGTGCCAGAAACATGGTGACTGCCTCCAATCTTGCTTTCTAGAATATAATAAGACCCAAACCTTCTGTTTACACCATACTACATTTCTTTACACACACACACACAATGTGTATATATACTGAAACTTACATATATACCAAAAACATATGTATGTATACAAATATGACATTTTTATTTTTTATCATTTGCAGGTATTTTGAAAAAGAGAAAAATGTACAATTTACATATTAAAGTACTTGACTACAAAGGATTCTAGGGTTCTTGGATGATCATTCCTCTCCATTCTCATCTTTTTTACCAGAAATGGTTGGAATCGCAGCCATTTAAATAAAAACAAACAGAAAATAATACCAAAAAATCTAGATCAATAGCCAGATCTTAGATCTATGTTCAGAAATCACTTTATATTTGAAAAAAATTTTGTTATTAAATTGTTTGTTTGGTAATGATGAATAATTTAACTTAATTACTCGTTGTTCCAAAAGATTATACATCTGTCCATTCAAATTCTTAATACCAAAGGAAAGGGTCTAATATATTCTTACAATTGAAAAACCTAGGAGACCATGCTGAGAAAAAGCAGCTGGTAGTAACACTCCCCAGTATCTTATTCCATCTCACAGCTGACATCTGGCTAGCTTATGCAAGGGAGCAGAGGCTTTGCCCAAAGGACCACTTGTAACTGACCATTTTCTTAGCTACTTTGCTTGTGATTCGAATTCTTCCGAAAGATGAGGTTCCAAATACCACTAAGAATTTTGATGAGGCTTGTGAGAACAGGTCAACTGAATAGGATATCCACTTATGAATGTTACATCTTGAAAAAATATGTGGCACTGCTTCTGCATATCATGGACCTGCTTGCTTTTTGTTGTTGTTGTTGTTGTGTTTGTAGATCTGTAAAGTTTGATCTCAAATACAAATGTCAGCCCTTTTCATTTATTGCTTGTATGCAATTCATTCTTTATCAACACACTTAGAATTTTAAATAACTGTTTAAAAAAACCTCTAGCCTACAGTTAACTTTGATTTTGCTGGGACTTTAGTTTATATTCAGAAAGCAAAATGAACTTCTGTACATGAGTAATGGGAATCTGGCAAATGCACAGAGAGCCCCTGATAGTTTATCCCCATGTGGAGAAGCTAGGTCAGAAGCCTGCTTTGGGGAGAGTCATGATGACAGGTAGTGGATCTACCTGGGGAAGAATTGGAAACGTGTCTTCAAAGAGACTGTGGAGCTTGTGTAGGCATTGTCAAAGTAGTTCTGGTCCACTAAGAACATGGTTGGGAGAAGTTCTTTCAACTGACTTCATAGCCAGAACTGGAGATGTCTTCAAAAAAGCCTTTGTTGGGGAGCAGCTAGGTGGCTCATTAGCTTGAGAGTCAGTCCTGGAGATGGGAAGTTCTGGGTTTAAATCTAGCCTCAAACACTTCCTAGCTGTGTGACCCTGGGCAAGTCACTTAACCCCACATGGCTACTATTTATCACTCTTCATCACTCTTCTGCTTTGGAGCCAATACATACCATCAATTCCAAGACCGAAAATGAAAGTTGGCTTATTTCTCTTTTTTTAATTTTTAAAAGAAATTTTGTCAGCTTTGGCCATTTTCTAGGTTATTTTGCTTGTGATTCAAATCTTTTAATAATAACATTTGTTGAGAGACATTGATTGTGTATAGGGAGAGGCCTTCGGCCCTCCCCACCAAAACTGTCATATAGACCATGAAAAACAAGTCCTTGACATCTGTATTTGCTCATTTTGTTCTAGGTGAAAGGATTGGAAAGCTGGTTATCCTGGTTTTATAGCTAGATCAGCATCAATGGTGTGAGGAGCAAACGTGACCTTTGGAAATGTCCTTAGGATGCAGCAGAGCAGACATCCAGCAGTCAGACTATGTCTAGATACGAATCTGGCACAACCCACATAATGGAGAAACTGAGCTAAGTTTGACCTATTCTCCCCAGGGACTGAGATCTCTCTCTCCCCCTGTCTCCCTATGTCTCTGTCTCTCTGTCTGTCTGTCTGTCTCTGTCTCTGTCTCTCTCTCCCCCGTCTCCCTCTGTCTCTCTGTCTCTCTCTCCGGAAATCTGTCCCAAGGGCTATAAAAACTGTACATACTCTTTGATCTGATAATGCCACCACTGGGTCTCTATCCCCAAAAGATAATAAAAAGGAAAGGACCTTGTACAAAAATATTTACACCAACTCTAAACTATTAAGGGCATTAGTTCCATTTTTCAGATGAGGAAATTAAGGTTCAGGGACATGATAAGACTCACTCAGGGTCACACATGAGGCAGGATTGGAACCCATAGCTTCCTGACTCGAGACCAGCATCCTGTCTCTCAAACAGCCCAGTTCAAGCTTCCCTATCCCACCTTTCCCTCATTCCATTTCCTTAATGATGGAAGAGTGTAGATGGATGTTCCTTCAATGTGGTAAGTACTTACTCCTTTGAAGTTGCACTCTGCAACTTGACTTTTCCCCCCCAATTGCATCAGGAAGAGATTTCTTCAAGGATAGCAAAAATCTGAATTGGAAAGTAAACTGATCTTACAGGAGACAGCTAGATGGCACAGTGGATATGGTATTGCGTTTGAAGTCAAGAAGATCTGAGTTCAAATCTAACCTCAAACACTTATTAACTATGCGACCCTGATCCTGGACAAATCACTTCACCTTTTTGCTTCTGTTTCCTCCTCTGTAAAGGGGGGGGGGGTTTAATAATATCACCTTGTTTCTTGTTAGGATCTGTTAGATCAAGTGATTTAATAATTGTAGAGTCCTTGGTACATAATAAATGCTACTGAATGTTAGTTATTATTATTGTTTAATCATCATACACATCAGTAGTTGGCATGGTGTAATGGAGCCTTGCATTCAAATCTGGTCTTTGTCACTTAGTTGCTGTGTGACCCTGGATAAGTGGCTTAACCTCTCTGAGCCTTGACTTTCTCATTTCCAAAGTTAGGCTTATAACACCTATAGCATCAAATAGAAAATGTATGAAGAGCGCTCAAAGAGCATGTTAACTTCTTGAGGGCAGAGACACTTTCATTTTTGTCTTCATATGTCTAGGACTGGACACATGGTAGACCCTTAATAAACATTGTCAATTGGTTAATCGACTTATAAACATTAGCTGTCATCTGTATGTTGCCTTATTAGGGTTTTCCAAAGTCTTTCTTTTCATAAAAACTCACGGTGTGCCCCCAACAAGATGGCAGATGCTTTCAATGAAATGACCTTGTTGGGCTAGTTAGAAGGCAGCGGCGGCATTAACCCTCCCTGATCTGAATGAAGTCCGCTCCCTCCCATCGATGGGCGAGCTGCAGCCAATTGGGCTCTACAGGAAGAAAGGCGCACACTGGAAGGCTCTGGCTCCGCTTCTCTTCCTGCAGTTGCGTCCCAATCAGAAGCTGATGTTCTTTCCCTCTTTTTGTTAGATAAAAACTAAGAGGATCCTGAAGAGGATACGGCCCCCTAAATACCAGCAGTTACCCCCGATGGGACCTCGGAGCCCGATGACGAAGTCCTTCCTGCCTAGGAGGGACAGGGTAGATGGCACGGCCACCCTCAAGCTGCTCTGGCCTGAGGCTCCTCGGAATGAGAAGGCTGGAAGCCGGGCACATGGATGAATCAACGACACGCGCCTTGGCAGCGTTCCTCTTCTCTTTTGTTTCCTGTTCTCATTGGTCGGTGCTGACGCTGGTTCTTACTGAAAAACGGCAGGCGTGGGCTCGTGGCCCAGTGGAAGGCACGCTGAGATGGGAGGCACGGGTCTTGGGTTCTAATCGCAGAACTCTCACTTGCTTGAGCAAGTCATTTCCGCTCTAGACCTCAGTTTCCTCATCTGTAACATGAGGAAGAGGAGACGGTCTCCCCAAGGCTGTGACATGGGAAACCATAGCTAGGGAGTTAGAGGAGACCTTTGACATCTTCCCAAACACTGTTCTAAATCCCCTGTTTGCCAGTTGGGTCTCTCTTTGTCTCATACATGGTAGAGAGACCTAGTGGTTATGCTGTGTGTTGAGCCTGAAGGAAGGTGGGATGGAGAGAGAGCATTCTGGGAAAGAAAGGAAAGAGGAAGGCAAAAGTGAAGGCAGGGCCAGCCTCACTCCCTGTAGGCGTGGCGCGCCTGGGACATCCTCAATGGAATTTCCAATCTGGAGTTCACCAGGGGAAAGAGGGAGCCGCAGCAATGCAGGCCCTTTGGGGGGGGACAGATGGCGTGGGAGGGGGACAGCCTGGAGAATCGGGAGCAGAACCGGGAAAGACGTGAGGAGTCAGTGGTCCTCAGATTGTTTTTAAGCCACATCTAGTCTTTTGTGACCCCATTTGGGGTTTTCTTGGCAAAGATACTGGATAGGTTTGCCCTTTCCTTCTCCAACTCCTTTTACATATTGGGAAACTGAGGCAAATGGGGTTAAGTGATTCACTCAGGGTCACACAGATAAGATACTAGAGCAGTTTGCCCTTTCCTTCTCCAGCTCATTTTACATATTGGGAAACTGAGGCAAACAGGATTAAGGGACAGCCAGGATTACACAGCTAATACTCTGGGAGATGAGTCTCTCGAACTCCAGGCCTGGCACCGTAATCCGTTGGGCGATGGATTGATTGACTCGAATGGGAAGTGTGGGAGAGGTTCCTATGAAATAAGACCTCAAAGGTAGGGAGATGATCCCTTCCTTCCCTCCTGAGCCCACAGTCCTCTCTGAAAGTACAAAGAGCTCTCGGAAGCACCACACACCAAATCACCATGTGGAGCTGGAGCGGTTGGGATAAGCTAACTAACGCTTTCTGGTCTAGGCCACCCTTCATTTTACAGAGAAGGAAACTGAGGCCCAGCAAGGAAAAGCGTCCCAGAAATCAGCAAACCCAGGGTCTTCCCTTCCGAATCCAGCGCTCTCCGCATTCTGCTCCTGGTGTAGGAAAACTGCCATTTCGTGTTCAGCTTTAATAGGATTTTATTGGTTTCTTATTCCTTATTGATGGTCTGATAGCACAGACCCCGGGCGTCCACTGCGCACAAGCGCTTTCGTTCCTGCGCCATGTTTTACTATCCCCCCCCCCCCCCGGGGCTCTTAAGATTGCCGCTCGGGGTTCGATTTTTCTCATTTTCTCATGTGGACTTTATTTTCCAATATAAAAGCTCGCCCCGAGGTTCTCTTGTCCGGATTTGTACTAGCCTCACATGTTAGTGATGAGTCAGGAAAAAACCTTCCCGAACTTGTTACAGTCCCAGTTGGACCAAACACTCTCTTCGGAATCCCTTTGATGAGCGGCGCGCGCTGGGCAGGACAGCATGGACCGGGAAAGGAGAGCAGGAAACAGCCCAGCCTCGTGCTGCTGGTTTTCGTAGGGATGATCTGGGGCCCTTTTGCCCTCTTTGGGGCTTGTGTTCTCTGGAACGCCCCCCTCTCCTAGCTGGGACCCCCAGAATAGCCCCCACCCCGGCTCGAGGCATCCCGAGAGTTTTATCCATTCCATGATGTAGATCATGATCCGGCACCGCCGTGTCTGCTTTTGTCTTTTCTGGTGAGCCGGAGGGCCTCTCGTGCTAGCTGCCAGCAGAGGCAGAAAAGGCTCCATGGAACACTTTCCCCATAGATGGGGGGGGGGGGGGGTGCTCTCTTCCACACCTCGCTGGGAACAGGGGCCACACAGAGGAATCCTCCAGGCGTGACCCCCTGGCCACAGCCCAGCTTCCAGCGACGACCTCCTACCCCTACGAGGTGCTGCTTTCTTCTGGGCTGCCCCCAGGCATGGGGCCCCTTGTTGTCTCCCCACTTCACTTCTTCCCTCGCTTTACCACGGGCTTCTCTGCTCTCTTGCTCCAAAGCCATCTTGGCCTCTCCTGGGTAGTGCTCTCTGCTACCAAATTCGAGCTTGACCTCTTCAACCAGTCAACTCCGTTCCAAGTTTAGAATGTGGTGACTAAGAAGCCTCTCCCTGTTCAGCTGAAAGGCCAAACAGAGGGGGAAAGAGGACTTGGGTTCACATCTTAGCTCTGCTGTTCCCTGTCAGTATCCCTATCTCTGGTCCTCAGTTTCTTTACCTGTAAAATAACAGGGTTGGACTAAATGGCTTCTAAGATCCCTTTGAGAGCCAAATGGATGATCCAAGGACCCCTGTGCATCATGGTGGGGTGAGGGAAGGAGCAGCCAGTCTTGGAGAGAGCCCTGAGAAATGTTTCTTCAGGAGAAAGCTGACTATTAGAAGATGGAAGCATGGCATCCAGGGACCAGGGGAGAAAGCAGGCCATCTGGGGATGGATCCTCAGAAAGGGTGGAAGCGTGACCACTGGAGAGAGAAGTCACCATCATCCTCCGGGGATGCCAGCAGATGGGGCGCAGACCTCGGCACCCCCGGGGAATTCCAGCCTGAGGCAGCTGACTCCGTTTTGGGCCCCACAGGGCTCTGCTCAGGCTTTGGAGCTGGGAACGTCCACGCTCTCCTCTGTGCTTTGGATCCAAACTGCATTGCCATACTTAGCATTTGCAGCGTAGCCTCTCATTCCTTCCCCAAGCTCCCGTCCCACGTGTCTCGGCACTGCACTCAGCTGGCTCCTGGGAAGCGTGTCTACATCTGGGTTTTATTTTCAGTTGTTTTTCAGGCTGGAGGCAAGTTGGGCTGACACACTTAAAGAGAGACTTCGTGTGCGTGACGTTCTTTGGGGTGCCCGGGGTAAAGCCTGGAAAGAGCACGATTCTACCCGGGGGGATGGAGTAGCTTCTGGGATACTGCTGAGACTGGGCTGGGCTGGCTATATCACTAGCCATAACTGGCTAATTTGGTGCCACGTCCAAGGACCCCATTCTACCCCGGGGCAAAGGCACAAACAGCCCTTCCGCTGGGAGCCAGAGGGGCACGGCTGGGAAGACCACCAAGCTGGGCATGTGCCCTAACGGCGCTATGTCTCAGCTATTAAAGGACTACAAATTCTGGTCGTGCCTTCTGTAAATGCCCCTGAGTGGGGCAGGACTGAGACCAGGGCTCCGAAAGTAAGGAATGAGGAAGAGGATAGAGGACTAACAAAGGCAGGAATTACAGGGGCTTTGCCTGTAGATAAGGGCAGGGAAAGATAAGAATCGAAATAATAACAGACACAGAGTGGAGTTGGAAGGGTTTTTGCCCACTGGTGGTGGACAAAAATCCATTTCATTGCAGGCAACGAAGGTTTTTAAAGGTACAGATCACAAAGAATGAAGTCATACCACTGAGACGGGTCCTTGGGAAAGTGCCACAAGGATGGTAGATAGGGCACCTGGTGCAGGATAACGATTCCAGGAACTAGGAGGAGGGAATGTTTTCAAGAAATGCAGACAGGCACTTGGGGTAAGATGATGACTCAAACGCCATCCAAGGTTCGAGGAACAGATAGCAACGGCATGTCTTTGCCAGCAACAGGCATGCATTACTATGAGAGGCCTAAAGAAGGGGAGGGAGAGGGCACTCGGGCTCAATCTCAGACAAACGTTGAGTTTCAACCTCTTATCAGAGGGCACTCAGATCAGTATCCAGATGAGCTCCACGTTATCAACCTATGACAGCCTTCTAACTTCGGTGCCTGGAGGCAAAGCCCCAGTTGTCCATCCCTACTTATATCTCAGGCTGTCCTTGGAATCGGACCTGAATGCTTGCTTACACTGAAGGAGATCTTCCCAATCCCCTCCATCCTCCCTCACAAAAAACCAGAAGGCAGAGCCCCAAAGAGCATGTGTCCGGGGTCCTCTGGACTGACTGCACTGTCTGCCATCTCAGAGGAAGGGAGGTCGTAGGACCATAGATCTGGGGCTGGACAAGACCTCCCCACAGACCTCTAGCTAAGCCCCCCCACTTTATAGCTGATGAATCATTTGGCCTGCCCAAGATGGCGCAGCTAATATGCATTGAAGCCAGGATTTGAACCGGGAACTCCAAATCAGCCCTCTTTCCATGACTGGGAAGAACTTACCGTTTCTTCTTCAAGTCCCTCCAGCTCTAACGTTATGTGCCATATATTTGGGTTGGCTTTTGGAGGGGGGTTGGAGGTGGGGGGAGGAGAAATACTTGCTTCGCCCCTACAAAGGACGTCTTAACCACCAGACGAGTGGGAGAACGTCCATCACTTCTCTTCTCCCTTTTATCCAGTCCATGGTGCAGTTGGCCGGAGGGATCCGGATTCTCTGAGCTGGGAAGGGAGACGGCAAAGATTCACTGCCTGAGCATTTAGCATCAACTAAGGATGCTCCGTGACCAAGTAAAACATTTCTCTTCCAGGCTTGTGGTTTGGAGAAGGAGCCGTCCACAAAAAACTCTGCACTCGCTGCCCAGCTAAGCTTGGCTAAGCTTTCTTCCCCTAGTTTTTAGTCTTTCTGCTCCAGAAGGCCTCCAAACCCACCCCTGACATCGACCAAGAGAATGGCATTCCCTGTTTCTCAGTCCACACAAGGACAATCCAGCCTCTGTGATGCGGGCAGAGGGCCTCTCTTGCCCTAGAAATCAATGTTCCTGGTTCAGATCCTCCCCAGTGAGGGAAGGAAGCCAAGCGTCCCACCCCACTATTGTCTCTGGCCCCAGGGTCTTTGCCACCTCCTTTCCTCCTCTCCCAGATGGTCACAGTTTATTCATTGCACCATGAACAGATACTTTTCTGTCCATAGGCCTCCGGGGTTCCTGTTTTCATTATACCGTCCTGGGGTAGCGTGTACACCTGGTCACTCCTTTATAGGTAAGCTGTGAGGGGACAAAGCCGTAACTATGATACAGCTAAATGCTCTGTGATCCCAATTTAGAGGGTGCCCAAAAGTGACCCTCCAGACGTGCTTCCTCTCTCCAGTGGCCGGACCCCAGTTAAGCTTCCCTGCTCCTCTCCCACTCCAGAATCCCAGACCCAGAAATCCCTATTTATATAGCTCTGGAGGCTATTTAAAGGAACTCCAAGGAGTTAGCTTAGTGTCATGAAAGGTAGAAGACTTGGAGTAAGGCAAGACCTGGGTTATAATCCCAAACTTCCTAACCGTACAGGAATTCTCTGAATCCCAAGCAGCTCATCTACAAAAGGGGTGATGCTCATGTGAAAGAGGTGGTCATGGGGCAAAAAAGTGTTCAAGATTCCTTTACCCAAAAACGCGTGGGGAATTAGAACATCGCTCATTGGGGAAATTCTCCAGCCTGTTTCCCAGTGGTACCATCTCAGCCCTAAACACTAAAAAAAAAAATGGAGTCACAGGGTCATAGGCTTAGCCCTGGAAGTTCAGCCCTCTCATGAGGAAACAGATTCATAGGGGATAACTTGTCCAAGGTCTTGCAGCTTTTTCCCACGGATCATGCCCTCTCATGAGGAAACAGATTCATAGGGGATAACTGACTTGTCCAAGGTCTTGCAGCTTTTCCCACGGATCATGCCCTCTCATGAGGAAACAGATTCATAGGGGATAACTGACTTGTCCAAGGTCTTGCAGCTTTTCCCACGGATCATGCCCTCTCATGAGGAAACAGATTCATAGGGGATAACTGACTTGTCCAAGGTCTTGCAGCTTTTCCCACGGATCATGCCCTCTCATGAGGAAACAGATTCATAGGGGATAACTGACTTGTCCAAGGTCTTGCAGCTTTTCCCACGGATCATGCCCTCTCATGAGGAAACAGATTCATAGGGGATAACTGACTTGTCCAAGGTCTTGCAGCTTTTCCCACGGATCATGCCCTCTCATGAGAAAACAGATTCATAGGGGATAACTGACTTGTCCAAGGTCTTGCAGCTTTTCCCTACGGATCATGCCCTCTCATGCCCTTGGACAAATCACTTTTCCTCTCTGGACCTCTATTTCCCTATCTGTAAAATAGACAGGTTGGACTAAATGATCTCCAAGGTCCTGTCTAGCTCTAATACAATCTCTTTTATATTTGCTTCATAGAAGGAGGGGAGAATTTCTGGATAATGTGTGTGTGCCTAGGACTGAAGCAAGCAAGAGAAGAATGCATGCTAGGAGAGGGCAAAGGAGAAAGGATGGTTGGGGACTGTCTATGCCTAGATGAAGTCAGTACTTGCCTACCTGGTGTGCCAGATTGGCCTCAGCGCTGGGACAGGGCCAACGATAATAATTCCCATTTTCTTAAGGCCTTTAAGTCTTACGATGTACTTTCTGCCCAACACCACCGTGAAGTAGGTAGTATAAATATTAATATCTCCATTTCACGGAAGAAGGGATCAAGGCTCCAAGAGGTTCGGAGATCCTCAGACAGCTAGTGAGGTGAAGTCTGAAATTCGGGAATAAATGGTCTCAGATTTGGGGACTAATAGAACAGAGGCAAGAGGATGGGGGTGCAGATTGGGAAATCCAGTTACCTTATATGTCAACAGATGGAAAATATTCTTTTTTAAACCCTTACCTTCCATTTTGGTTCCAAGACACAAGAGCAGTAAGGGCCAGGCCATTGGGGTTAAGTAATTTTCCCAGGGTCACACAGCTGGGAAGTGTATGAGGACAAATTTGAACCCAGAACCTCCCATCTCTAGGCCTGGCTTTCAATCCACTCAACCAACAGATGTATAATCTTGACCGTATCTATTTAGAGAAACATTCTCTGCGCACCTACAACAAATAATACAACAGGTATTTCCTACTTTTCCAGGAGAAACTCAAGATTTAGCATCTCTTCTGCTAAATGGATTTATTTCATGTGTCAATAAATCTTGTTCACCCCTACAGAAGCCAATCCCAGTTTAAAGGTATTTTGAAGGGATTTGTGTCCATAGATTAGGTTTGTTTCAAAGGAAAAGAAACCCCAAGGCCCAGAAACCCTCCTTAACACTTCATCCCCAAATTAATCCCCAGGGCAGACTTCATGTTCAACTTCGGTTTGCAGATGGAGAAACTGAGGCTCCGAGAGGGAAAGGAACTTGACTGAAGACACAGAAGATATGAGTGGCAGTGACTGGGTTCAAATCCTCTCTCAGGTCTCGCCATCTTGGCTCAAGAATAGCCCTGTGAGCTTTCTTAATGTTTAGATCATCCTGGCTATTGGAAACTCCTCCCCAGGTCCAGGCCAATCCCTCTCCACCCCGGATCTGAGAAAAGTCCTCATGAAAGTCAACAATTGGGGGAAATTTCCTGGGACATCCTATTTGACAGTGTAGACATCTGGGGGCTGGTCCAAGAAAAGGTGGTCCTCATTGGCTGTGGCCACTGTAGACTGCCCTCTCTTTGGTGCTGTCCAGGGGTTTGGAAATGAATAACCAAGGGATGGGGATAGGGAACTCTGTGCCTCTAATTCTCAGAGAAACACCATGAAGCAACCCCCAAACTGAGTGGGAGTTGGGAAATAGGGGAGGAGAAACCCAAGGGACTCAATGACCATTTATCAGGCGCCTACTATGCGCATGAAACTGGGATGAGGATTTTTTTTAATAGAGATTTTTTTTTGAATGACAGAATTCTTGTCTTGGAAGAGCTTCTATCCTCCAAGGGGGACATAAGAGATGCAGTTAAACATGTTTCAAGCAAGGGAGGAAGCAAAGATAAGCCAAGCTATGTCCTCTGGGAGGTCATATGAGGCAGAGGGCTCTGACTTTTGGGTCCGACAACCTGGATTCCAATCCTGCCTCCTGATGCAACCTAGCTGTGTGACCCTGAGCAAGTCACTTAAAATCTGTCTACTTCCATTTTCTCTTCTGTAAAATGGTAATAATAATATCACCTACCCTCCAAGGTTGTTAGAAGGATTAAATAACACAATATTAATAAAGCACTTTCTAATACTTAATGCACTATTTAAATGCTGATTTTAAATTTTATTATTGTCTGTTTTCTATATCATTATGTTCATACAATAGAAATGTTAATCACATTATTATATAATAGAAATTCTTACTCTATATAAATATTATTATTAATAAAAGCATATTGCTATATTTTATCCTAATTGTGATTACTACTACATGGCAAGATTTGCCAACTAATTGGAGGACGGGGAGAGAGAAAAGATCACTTTGCCCCCTTCCTCCAGACTTATCCCCGAAGACTTCCTAGTTTATGCTAGTTCTCCAGCCTCTCAATTCCTGTAGTATTTGCTGATGATGCCCTCCATTGCCCTTCTAACTTGGGGGGCCATGTTGTCACATAACTCCCTTGCTGTGTTTTCCCAATATAGCCCTAATAAGAGCATGAGAGAGAAGCGGCAGAGATTTCGTTTTAATTTTCTTAAAATTTAAACCCTTTCCTTCTAGTTTAGAATCCATATTGTATATTGGTTCCAAGGCAGAAGAGCCGGAAAGGCTAGGGAATGGGGGTGAAGTGACTTGCCCAGGGTCACACAGGGTCTGAGGTCAAATTTGAACCCAGGACCTCCTATCTCGAGGCTTGGCTCTCCATCCACTGAGCGACCCTTCAGGGATTTCACCCGGACAGGAAAAGACCTGGAGTCAGCTTGGGCATTGGGGTGTGCCCTGATCAGATGAGCCCGGCCCTTTGGGGGTTCTCGGAGAGCCGGGCAGTGAATGGCTGAGTAGCTCCGATGAGGCGGTCTGGGCTTTTCCGTTCAGGATTCCCTGGTGTCGTTGTGGGCGGTCTTGGCGGCTTTGGCCCCAGACAGAGACGGGAGTCAGGGACACAGTCATGGCCGGGCTCTCTGGGTTTTCCAGCTGGTTCCTAATGAGGCTACGCAGTGTTTGGGACGGGAACACAGACTACGGGTCCTTTGCGAGCCGCCTCCGTCCTCCCATCCCTGAGGATGCCAGCAGTGAGCATCCTGGGGACAAACCGGGGCTCCTGCAGGGACGGATTGTTCCCCTGTTTCCTTTGTCCTGGCGAAAGCTGTGTCACTCATTTCCATGTGAAAATAGATGGCCCGAAGGCGGCGTCAAGATTCTCTTGTCCAAGCACCCACCCTGCTGGCCCACCCATGAGCTTTGGACCCTTTGGGCCGCCTCGAGGTCTGGATGGCCATCGGGCACCGGGTCTACTTTGTTAGCCATGCGCATGACTCTTCCCCTCCCCCCATAGCTTGCCTGTGATTACAGCACCCCCAACCTGTATCTTGCACAAGTCTGGCACCTTCGAAGGCACAAGGGATTCTGGGTAGAGTCCCTGGTCCAGTGGGAGCCTTCTCTCCCCCCCTCCCCCTAGGAAATTCTAGGAAGTCAATTTCTCCAGGCAAGGGTTTCCATGGCAACTCTTCGAGCAGGAAAGGCAAGTTTCACAGGTGAACAAAAGAAAATGACCTCATCTGTTCTGGATAACGCCATGCTCTCTCCTTGTGATGGCTGCCTCCTTTTCCAGATGCTCACTAGCCCCCAGAGCCTAGCCCTCACCACTCTTCTGCCCCAGAACCAATACACAATATTGATTCTAAGACAGAAGGTGAGGGTTTAAATAATAATAATAACAACAATAATATGTGGGGGTCAGCTAGGTGACTCAGTGGATTAAGAGCCAGACCTAAAGATGGGGGAGGTCCTGGGTTCAAATATGGCCTCAGCCACTTCCTAGCTGTGTGACCCTGGGCAAGTCACTTAATCCCTATTATCTAGTCCTTACTGCCTTCTGCCTTAAAACCAATACATGAGTCTAAGATGGAAGGTAGGGGTTTAAAAAAATAATAACATGGGGGGGGGGAGGTTAATCCCTTGATCAAGAGGCTACAAAGATTCTATTTTTTTTGCAAGGAATTTACATTAAACACACTGTTCCATGTTTTACAGGCATCCTTCTTTCTTGAAAATCAGAGCCACATTTGCCCTTTTTTGGTCTTTTCCATATCTCTCCCATTCTCCAGGATCTTTCCGATATATCTGACAATGGCACAAAAATCCCATCAGCCAGTCCTTTCAGTACCCTGAGAAGTAATTAGCCTGAGTCTTTTACTGAACTCATCCAGGGCAGCTAGACATGCTCACAGCATCTCCTTGTTTATCTTGGGTTTCACCTCCCAAGGTGAGTCATTTTTGTTCTGTCTCTTCCATCTCAAAAGCCATTCTCATTCTTGAAGCAGAAAATGGAAGCAGAAGAGGAGAGCTGAGTGGCTCTGCCTTCCCTCTATTATTCCTTCTCATGGTCCCATCCATCCACCCAGGGCAGCAGCCCTGCCTCTTCTCCAATCCTCCTATTTTTCTCTAATTAAGATACCTTTTTTTAAAAGCCTTTTCTGGTCCTTCGCTTTCTCCATCAGCATCAGCTTATTATTCCGAGCTTTCCTGTCCCTGCTTTTGCATTCATCTTCTCTACCTATCGCTCTTCTATTTTTAATAGAAGGTGGCTGGTACATTCATTCTCTGTGTGCTTACTCTGAACAGCTCCTCCATTTTCTTCACATTGCTATTGTTTCTCATTGGGCTTTTAAAAACATTCTCTTTTATTACTATAAACTTGATATGCATTAACACACATGAGAAAAAAGAAATTGCGAATCTCCAATACACCCAGCTGGTAAAAGCTGGTATTTTAAAATTTAACGTGGTAATTGTGATACTGCTTTGCTTGTCTGAGTCCCATTTTGCATTTTCTTTTGCTCTCTAATTTGTATTTCTATATGATTCATCTACCTTCTTTCCCTTTTTTCTTTTCTGATGTGATTATCATCAACCCTCTCTTTCAGACCCCTCCTATTCATCAAGAAACGAAGAAGCTTTTTTAAATTATGTTTTCCTCCCATCCACCCTTGTCCCTTTTCCAGGAAGGCAGGCTGGTACATATATTATCATATAATTCAGATTGAATAATATAGAATACAAAGTAGAACACACATCTTCTTGTGTTCTGAGGTTTTCCTTTTTTGAAGATTTTTTTTATCCCTCCTGATTCCCCCTGTTAAATCTTAGATCATTGAATCCTCCCTGAAATCTACTCTCCCAAAGGAGAGTGGAGTCAGACCATGCCCATGTTTTTGTTTCATTTATTTTCATATATAATATAATATGTACATAACAATATTATACCTGTGATTTGTTATAAATATGTAATAAATTATAACGAATGTGCTTATCCAATAGGAATAAATTCTCACCTTAGCTATGTCCAAAAGATCCATGTCTCATTCTCTTTGTTTCCCTCCCTCCCCAGAAAGGCCATATGACGCAGATTGTACAGAGTGCCACAGAATACGTTTCTCGGTCACCCCTCCTCCACTCTGTTTTCCGTGTGATGCTCAGTTTTGCTTGTTTCCTTTGTCTCACAGCCTAGTAAATGACAACAACAAGAATAATCCACTGACATTGCATTTGAGGGCCCAGAAGCACTTTTCACTGAGCTCATTGAATCAGCAATATGGATTAACGACATTATTTGCAGAATATAATGTCTGCCCCCCCCCCCAATCATCGCTTCATAGCCGACTTAATAGATTCCTGAATTCTTCATTTCTGCCTCCATTCAAGGGACCTTTGGTGGACTCTGAATTCCTGGGTATTTCTAATGCTAGTCTTAGGCCTAGCCAGGAAGCACTTTCTGCAACATTTAGTTTGGTAGATAGAATGGATTTCCCCCCTCTTCCTCCTCCTCGTAGTCCTCCTCCTCCATTTTCAATTTAAAGCCTTTTTAAAAAAAATTAGCTGGGGGGCAGCTGGGTGGCTCAGTGGATGGAGAGCCAGTCCTAGAGACGGGAGGTTCTAGGTTCAAATCTGGCCTCAGACACTTCCCAGCTGTGTGACCCTGGGCAAGTCCCTTGACCCCCATTGCCTACCCTTACCACTCTTCTGCCTTGGAGCCAATACACAGTATTGACTCCAAGACGGAAGGTAAGGGTTTAAAAAAAAAAATTAGCTGACCAAAACTCGAAGCAAATCCGTATTTCCCAGCCCTTATGAGGCTTGCTGCCTAGCCAAGAGCCCAGCGCTCCCAATTCCAGAGTATTTTTCTATTTTAAAGTTTGCTGATGCCCATCGCCAAGCACTTTTGGGCACACGCAGTAAGCCTTCCCTCCCAACAAAGCAAAGTTGGTAGGCAATGCCAAGCACACCCCATTTGACTGTGGGCAGCACTGGCTTGTGCTCCTCTCCAACTAAAGGAAGAAGGTATATTTGTTTCATCTTTTTTTTTCCTTTTCTATAATCCGTACCTTCTCTCATAGTATCAGCTCTGAGACAAAGCACCAAGGGCTGGGAGATTGGGGTTAAATGACTTGGCCAGGATCACACCTGTCTAAATCTGAATTTGAACCCAGGACCTCCTCCTTCCAGAGCCGCACTCTATTGACTGCTCCCTAATCTCTTCTTAAGCACCATTCCTCTACTTTAAGTCACCAGGGAAGTCCACACCGAGTTGTCGGAAAGCATGATGAGAGCCCCTGTTCTCATCTCAAACCTGCTGCCTCTTGGGGCATCTTTGGCTTCCGTCAGCATTTGTGGTCCAAGCCCCTCACGCGCCCTCTCGGTCTTCCGTGTCTCGCCTTGAACTTCCCAGCCTCTAGCCGTGCTTCCTCGGCTTTCTTCTGGCGCCTCATTCAGCCTCCCGGGCGTCCCCGCACGCCTCCGAGGTGACACACGTGGGGAGGCCCCAGGGAAGACACACGTCTTTGCGGCTAACGCTGGGCCAAGTTCCTGTCGTGGTGCCTCTCGGGGAGAATCTCCAGGAGGGCTATTTGCTGCCCCCGCCACGGCCGTCTCTCCCTTCAGACAGCATCGAGGACCGTGCGCGGCGCTGGGGGCCCGGATCTCCCTCGCCGGTAATGGCCGTCTCTTCCTCGGTCCCGGGTCAGCGGTCCTTGTCCGCTTCGGATCTGCTTCGCTACGTTCTCGGACGCTGGGACACGTTCCTCTTCCCGACGCTACGCCGGGCTGGCTCAGCGCGGAGAGAAACCCGCAAGCGGAGGCTCGAGCCAACGAATGACGTGACGGGATCAGCCGTGACTCCCCAGAGGAACCCCTGAAGCCCGAGGGGAAACGTGCCTTTCCTCGGAGACTCGACTGGAGAGTGAAAGCGGACGTGGACAAGAGCCCGCTCACGGCTTTGCCCGGAAAACTTTCTCACAGGTCTTAAGAGGACACTTTATTCCCCTCGACAGTGAAATTCCTCCCACAAAATACCAACTACCCTGGCGGGCCATTCCCTCAGCTGCCCCCCTGGCCGCCGCTGCTAGGATCCTACGGCCGCTGCCACCCTCGCCTGGGAGATGCCTTCTCACTGGGGCGAGTATCCCATGTGCTCCACCCAGCTTGGGATCTCTGCCGCTCAGGACACCCGGGATCGGAATCGGAGCTCGGACGCTTCCTGGCTGCGTGACCCTGGGCAAGTCACTTAATCCCCATCCCTCTTCTGCCTTGGAGCCAAAACGCAGTATCGATTCTAAGATGGAAGAAATACAATTTCCCCTAAAGATACCATCCCTCTCCAATGCCACTCATCGCTTATCCCATGTCCCCCGTCATAGGCAGGAGGAAGAAGTGTCATCCTCCTTACTGGTGCCCACTTTCAGATACCCTCCTGCCGCCATCCCTCAGAGGCGGCCTCTCCTCCTTTAAAAGCCCTCCGTCCTGCCTAGAGCCGGGCCATCTGAGGCCCCCCAGGGCCAGCTCTTCTGTCCCCAATAAATCCTGTCCTTGACTCACAGCCTTCTCCAAGCTGCCCCTTTCTCCCTCCCAGCTCCGGATTTCCAGTTCCTTGATCTCCCCAACCCCACGGCTCCTCTCACCAGCCTGGCCTGCCACGAAGCGGAAAGAGTTTCCCTTAGACATCCCCCTGCCTCCACTTCAGGGAATTTCCCCCTTTGCCAGGATTCCGAGTGAGATCTCTGCTCTGAGTCTAGAGAGCAGTCATTCGGCCATTTAGCAACAACTGGTGACTGATGGCCATCGTCCTCCTTTCTTGTCTGAGTTGCAACATGGAGCCTGAGCATCCTTCAATGGTACAGCTACACTGTGGCCCCAGGCCAATCCCCCTTTCTGCTTTCTATCTCTGGTTCAGACATGGCACTGCTCTCTCTCTCTCTGTCTCTGTCTCTGTCTGTCTCTGTCTCTCTGTCTGTCTCTGTCTCTCTGTCTCTGTCTGTCTGTCTGTCTGTCTGTCTGTGTCTCTTTCTCTCTCTCCTTTCCTCCATCCCTCCCTCTCTATGTCTCTCCTCTCTTTTCTCTCTCCTTCCCTCCCTCTCTCTGTCTCTGTGTGCTTCTCCCTCTCCCCCTCTTTCTCTCTCCTCTCCTCTCTCCTCTCTCCCTCCCTCCCTCTCTCTGTCTCTCTCCCCCCCCTCTTTCTCTCTCTCCTCTCTCCCTCCCTCCTTCTCTCTCCTTCTCTCTGTCTCTCTGTCTCTCTCTCTCTCTGTCTCTGTCTCTCTCTCTCTCTGCCTGTGTGTGTGTGTCTCTCTCCCTCTGTCTCTTTTCTCTGTCTGTCTCCCTCTCTCCCTCTTCCCAACCCCTCAGAGGTTTCATGCCTAATCAGTTGCTTTAAGGCCTCCAAGTCCAATATGACAGAGTAGAGCAATGAGGCTCCAGAGCCTTCCCCACGAGCCCAGAAGCTCGTCCTCTCTACGCTAAGGAAGAGGCAACATCTGGAAGTCCAGAAGCGCCTTAAATCTGGCTTGGCTCACTTGGCCATCGAGGTCCCTCCCAGCCCTAAACGCTGCGATCCTGCCCTTCTGGTGGTCCCGCTTGAAGGGCTGGCCGGCCACACGGCCGTGGGGGGATGCTTTATTTCTTGGGAGCCCCCAAGGACCGTGGTAGCCGCAGTATCTGCTTCCCAGAGGGCTCTGGGAGGAACAAAGGAGCACCTGCTCTACGGAAACGTGGGCTCCGTCCTTCTCGCTCTCCTCCTTTGTCTTTGCACACCTCCCAGGGTAGCCGCCCAGGGTATCCCCAGGTTGCAGGGGACCGCGGGAAAGCCGAGAGAAGAGAAGGCCAGCCGCCCTAAGCGTTAAAAATGCGGGTCTCTGGGAACCCGGTGCCCCATTGTGTTTGACCACTAGAATTCTAGCAGGTTCTGGCGCCCCCTGGCGGTTGGCTTTCCAAACAGGTTTTCTTCTACGCCTTCTTTGAGTTTTTGTAGATGGACATTTTTTACAAGCCATTAACTCGATTTAGGCGTTGTAAATCTTGAAATTTCTCAGACTTGTGAATGTTAAAAATTTCTCCATTGGGGAATCCTCCATTGGAACAAATTCCCTACTGGAAAACATTCCCCATTTTGATGTGAGAACTCGCCAGGATCAGAAATGGGGGGACCTCTACTCCAGCCATACTTAAGACTGCTTTAGGGGAGAAAACTCCTTGCTAAACAATGAAAGTACTTGGACCCATGCTTATGATGAGGCAGGGAGTTCTTTGAGCCAGGCCTGTTTTTAGAATTGATACAATGGGATGCTAGGTACCTATAAAGGTCGGCAGGTTTTCTCTTGATGGGATTAGTCAACACAGCTGTGTTTTCTCTGGTTCAGACTTACTGAGGAGGTTAGTCGACTTAGCTGGAATTCAGATGGGCTGTCCTTTAGGAAACATCTACGGTGATTAGTAGATGGAAGAACTTAGGGGAGGTGACATAGGAAAAAAAACCCTATATAAGAAAAGGAATCTCTTGAGCTGGGATCCTTGGAGATAGATCCTTGGAGATAGATCCTTTTGGAGGAGGCCCTTTGAAGATCTCTTGAGAAGAAGTCCCTTGGGAGGCTGACTCTGGCTGAAACTCCCTCTGGGGAGACTCTGTTCCCCAGACATCCTTGCTTAAGACAAATCTTGTGGTGAATGATAACTGACTGGTTTCTCTCTTAAGACTCAGGCCTGGGTTGGCCAGGCCTGCCCTGGGCCAACCTATTCTTTTCTCATTAATTCCTTTTCTCTCTCCTCCTTTTCTTTAATTCCTCATTGTATTATTAATTAAATTCTCTATAAAACCCAATTGACTTGGGCATATTCATAATTTGGGAATATATTCCCTGGCGACCACATTATATTTGATTTAAAAACCAAGACACTGTAGTGAAAACATATTTCCTGCGGTCACAATTTACTCACCCACTCTTATATCTATCACAATTTAAGGCTCCCACTCTTTTAACTGCCACAGTTTAAGCCATATACTATTTTAACTCTTACAGTGTGTAAATGTCTAACCCCCGAAATCTGTAAACGGGTTTGGTTTTTAAATATGTCGGGAGCTACATTTCAGTATAAGTGGCTTCCTTGGTACCCCGAGCATTTAAAAAGATCTTTACAAAAAGGAGTGCTGTGGAAATAGATTTTGAGTGATAATATCAGTCTAAGAGGGGAGGGAGACAACCTGAATCTTGGAGCCTTGAGAAAATGGTTTAAAATGCGATTTTTAAAGTGTCCCTTTAAGAGGCAGTCCACAGGCTTCATCAGGACTGTCAGAGGGGTCCCTGGCACAACTAAGACGAGACCCCAAGGATTAACTGGGCTCTGCAGTCTCCTCTCCAGCTCTAAAGTTTCTTAACTTTTATGCCCTGGACCCCCTTTGAGGGGTGGTAAAACCTGGAGAGCCCTTTCAGAATAATTTTTTAAACCCATAAAATAGGGGGGCATCTGGGTGGCTCAGTGGATGGAGAGCCAAGCCTAGAGACAGGAAGTCCTGGGTTCAAATCTGACCTCAGACACTTCCTAGCTGTGTGACCCTGGGCAAGTCACTTCACCCCCATTGCCTAGCCCTGACCACTCTTCTGCCTTGGAACCCATACACAGTACTGATTCCAAGATGGAAGGTGAGGGTTTAAAATATATATATACATTTTAAAACAAGTTCACAGACTCCAGGTTAAGTGCCCTTGATCTAATCCATTGTCATTCAATCACTTTTCAGTCATGTTGTGGCCCTACTTAGAGTTTTTGTGGCAGAGATATTGCAGTGGTTTTCCACTTCCTTGTTCAGCTCATTTTATGGATGAGTAAAACCGAGGCCAGCTGAGGTCAGTGATTTGCCCAGGGTGACAGAACTAGTATCTGAGGTCGGATTGAACATCTGCTTTCCTGACTCTGGGTCCGGCACGTTCTCCACTCTATCGCCACCTAGCAGCCCAATCTAACCCATGACACCCTTTGTTTTACAGAGGAGAACACCAAGGCTCCAAGAGGGAGGGAGACTAGCCCAAGATCCCACAGCTTGTAAATGTCACCTCAAGGATGCAGTACAGTGTCCTCTGGCTCCTGACGAAGGATGCTCTGCATCGCTCCTCTCATAGAGACCACTTCAATGTCTATCCAACAAGATACATTTGCTTTAAGGAAAGAAGTTAGACAATTATCAACTTGAAACTCAGATTAGTGGTGATTAGGGGTGACAGCAATGATGCTCAAAAGGTGTGCCACAGCCCACTAGTGGGCCAGGAGTTTTACCATTAAATTTCCAATGGTTTTCTATTGCAGGTAAAAGAAAACGTCTAAATAATTTAATGCAATTTCACGTACCTTGCTCTTGTAGTTTGCATATAAACTAAGCTCGAAACCCACTGAATCTTGAATTTGCAAAGATGCTGCAAAAATGACTGCTCTTAGTGAAGAGAAAATGCCATGATTGAGAAAAAGGCTGCCTGGTAGCATGATGAGGGCACTGAACATAAAAAGCAGGGATACCTGGGTTCAAATTCCTCCTTAGAGGCTTCCTCATTATGTATCCCTGAGCAAGTCATTTAAATTCTCTGTGCTTTCATTTGCTCATCGGTAAAATGTGGGAGGCTGACTCAGTGGTCTCTAAGGTCCTTCCAGCCCTAAGTCTAGGACTTTATGCTCCTGTGATTCTTCAGACCAAATAATAATAATAGTAATGATAATAATAATAAATAAATACTGCTTTATAAGCAAAGAGAGTATGAGAGCGACTCTTCTGCATACTTCACTTGAAAGGCTCAGGAAGTAGAGGGGAAAGATGTTTGTAAGTAGTGTTACCCACCCATATTTGCTAGTTGGGAGAGAGTTATTGAGAATACGGTTGGGAGAAGGCAGGAAAGAAGGAAATATCAGCAGAGAAGAAAAAGTGGTAGATCTAACATAGAGGTGTTTTCCCAGAAGTGCTCTCTCTGACTGGGGGCTCAGAGTTAACAAGAAGACAAGGAGAATTCTGCATCCTTTGATATTATATCCTAGAGTAGGGAAGGGCCTTTTATGTCAGGGAAGCCCATCTGAGTAGTCAGATTAGAGGAGGAACTATAGGAGTGGTTAAACTCCTGCTGACCATCCCATCCCATTCATCCCACCACCTGTGTATATATAAGACACAAAGTATATTCAAGGTAGCCTAGTGAGGAAAAAGCAGTAGTAGTGATGGGACCAAGGAAGACTCCATACGGAAGATGGTACTTGAGCTATCTTGAAGAGCAGAGAGGAGGAGCGAGTGCATTCTAGATCTACAAAAATGGAGATGGGAGATGAGAATACTGGGTAATAAGGCAGCCAAGGTAGGGGTCAGCCAGGTCTCTGAATTCCAAATAAAGGAGCTGATATTCCCAGAGGTACCAGGGAACCAGGTGAGTTTACTGGATAGAAAAGTCACATAGGCAGACTCAAGTTATGGGAAAATCACTTTGGTGACTGCATGGAGGACAGACTGGATAGGAAGAGACAATCCAGAAGGCTCTTGCAATAATCCAGGAAAATGATGATTCCCAGATTAAATTTATCTTCCACTTATGTTACCATTCTTCTTCTATCTGGCAAATTTTCAAACGAACTGGGTGGCAGCACCAGTCAATTATTCAGCAGAATTTCGGTAAGAAGGTAGCCAGTGTGTTAGTGGTAGAAAAGAAAGTCATGTCTGAAGAAAGTCCTTCACTAAAAAACCTCCATGTGTGTATGTGTGTGTTTATAAATACAATTTTTAAATATCAAATAAAAAGAGTTAAAAATGAAACAATACATGCAATTGAACTTGAAATACTTTTGTCATTTAATGTAACATTTGTCATTAGCCAGTGGAAAGGTAAATATTTTATTTTATAACTAGCTCTACATTTTTGGCAACATTTTTTGAATGAATTTCTCTCTCTCAATAAGCTTATAAAATTCTTCTACCATTTTCCAACACATATTTCCAACACGATCCTATGATGCTGAAATACAACAGAAGAAATACCCAAGTATGATTAGTTTTACTTTATTCTTGTTTTAAATAAAAATACAAAAATAAATTCAATGCAGAATAAAATTTGAGAAAATGTCTGACTAGCGTCGAGTCAAACTTTGCCCAAATAAAAAAGTCAAGCATCAAAATGAAGTTTATAGATGATTGTTGCATTATGTCATACATCTTCTGAACTGTACTTCTTTCCTATTTAAATATTACTTATATTCAATAGAAATTGTAAAATAAAGAAAACATGAAGTCTTGAAGATAATAAGCATATCTGGTCTTGCTAAATTACTTCTTTTAATTTGTACAGAATGTTCCACATAAAATATTCATGATTATTTTATAATTAGCTTTTAATTTTACATTTTGAGTTCTCAAAATTAGAATGAAATGTTAGGCTTTATTATGATAATCATGTATTATAATTTTTAATTTGGAGATTTCAGGGCAAACGTTATCATGTTAGTTATTATAATAACTTAATGAATAAATCTAAAAGAATATTAGGAGTAGATATACTTTTTGCTATTGAAACAGATTAATGGAAAAAAAAATTGGGTCCTATTGGCCTAGGTTGACACAATGGACAGTTTTTTCCAGAAGCAATGGTGGTATTGATTTTCTGACAACAGCCAGTATAAGAGGTGGAAATGGAAGTAGGCAGGATGGTGACTGTACTTGAGTGGCTTAGCTGAAGAAGGGAGGGAGCCCAGAGCTGAACGTTTTCACTCGTCATTGGCACGATGGATGGAGGTTCCATGATTGGTTGTGTGACTTTAGACAAGTCTGGCTCAAATGATCTCTAGCATCCCTCAAAGCTGTCGATCCTACGATGCTGAGACACAACAGAGGAAGAACCCAGGAGGTACACTGGCAGAGTCCCCGTGAGACACTTAACATGTAAGGGAAATGCTTTCATTAAGTTGGATGGATCTTCTATGGAGGAGTTAATGGAAAACAATGATGATGAAGAACACGGGCTCTACCAAAATCCTTTTAGGGAGAGGAAAGGGACTGGACCTCTGAGGAATTCCAAGATAAGGAAACCCCCTCTACCAGGGCAGGTGAGGACCTCGGCAACTCAATAGTCTTAGAGTACCTTGCTTAGGTTCACACGTCCAATGTATGGGTCAAGACTTAAACTCACATCTTCCTGGCTCCAAGGTGGGCTCCATAGCCAATACACCATGCTGTCTTTGTACCACATTTCCTTTAAGAGACAAATATATTTTACCCAAATAAACCTACTTATTCAATGCCACACCAATCAAATGACACAAAATATATATTTTTAGAGCTGGAAAAATAATGGCGAAAATCATCTGAAAGAACAAAAGGTCAAGAATATAAAGGGGGACCATTTTTCAAGTGTGAAAGGAGGGAGCCTAGCAGCTATGTCAAACCATATGACAGAGTGCTAAACATCAAAACAATCTGGTACTGGCTAAAAAGAGAGAAGCGGATCCATGGAATGGACTAGTTACACAATACACAGTCATAAGTGACCACAGTAAGTGTTTGATAAATCTCAAAAGCCAAGATTTTGACACAGGAACTAACAATTTGAGAAAAACTGCTGAAAAAAATCAACAATATGGGAGAAACTACATATAAACAACATATCCCAAGGTAAAGTAAAAAAAGGTACATTATTGGGGGGCAGCTGGGTAACTCAGGGGATTGAGAACCAGGCCTAGAGACAGGAGGTCCTGGGTTCAAATCTGACCTCAGACACTTCCCAGCTGTGTGACCTTGGGTAAGTCATTTAACCCTCATTACCTAGCCCTTACCTTATAGCCAATACACATATTGATTCCAAGATGGAAGGTAAGGGTTAAAAAAAAAAGGACATCATTTAAACATAAACGGTGATACTACAAGAAAATTAGGAGGATATGGATTAGTTTACCTGTTAGATCAATGAATAAGGGAAGAATTTGTGATCAAACACGAGTATAGTTCTGATTATATTAAATTTAAAAGGTTTTATACAAACAAAACCAAGATTAGAAGGAAAGTTAAAATCTGAGAAGAAAATGTTTATAGCAAATATCTGATAGCCTCAACTATCTAGAGAACTGAGTCAAATTTATAAGACAAGACTATGAGTCATTCCCCAGTTGATAAATGGTCAAAGGATAAGAACAGGCAATTTTCAGATGAAGAAATCAAAGCTATCAATAGTGACATAAAAAATACTCTAAATCACTTTTGATTACAGAAATGCAAATTAAAACAACTCTGAGGAACTACCTCATATCAATCAAACTAGCTAATATGACAGAAAAGGGAAATGATACATGTTGGCGAGGATGTTGGAAAACTGGGACACTAATTCACTGTTGGTACAGTTGAGAATTGATCCAACCATTCTGGAGAGCTCGAAAGAATATTAGACTTTGTATACCTTTCGATCCAGCAATACGACTAGTAGGTCTATATCCCTAAGAGACCCGAAAGTGGGGGAAACAACCCATTTGCACAAAAATATTTATAGTAGCTCTTTTCTGTGTGTGGTGGCAAAATATTGGAAATTAAGGGGACCCAAATTAAGGGATGACTGAACAAGTTGTAGTATATGAGAGTAATGGAATACTATCAAGCTAGAAGAATTGACAAGCAAGAGGATTTCAGAAAAACATGGAAAGACTTACATGAATTGATGCAGAGTGAAGTGAGCAGAACCACAACACTATACACAGTAATAGTAATACTGTAAGATGGACAACTGGTAGTAACTTAGCTATTCTTAGCAATATCATGATGAAAAATGTCATCTGCCTCCAGAGAAAGAATTGATGGAGTCTGAATGCAGACTGAAGCATGCTATCATTCACTTTCTCTCTTCATTTTTTGTTCAAGTTTTCTTCCATAAAATAACTAATATGGAAATGTAGTTTACATAACTGTACATATATAACCTGTATCAGATTGCTTACTGTCTCAGGAAGTGATGAGGAGAGGAAAGGAGAAGGGAACTTGGAACTCACAATTTTGAAAAATAAATGTTAAAAAATTGTAATTGGTGAAAACCCAATTTTTTTTTCTAAAAAGAGACAAATATAGTCTTAATGCCTAACCCTAGGAAAGAAGCAAAGGAGAAGAGCTATAGGACAATTTTTTTTTAAGTTTTATTTTTTAATTTTTTTCCATGGTTACATGATTCTTGCCCTGTTTCCCTCTTCCCTAGCCCCCTCTTGGAGTTGACAAGCAACTCCACTGGGTTAAACATATATTATTTCCAACTGTAAAAGGATGAATATTATGGTTGAGACTGAAAAAATCTAAATTTAAGTGGTCACCAAGGGAAATCCTAAATAATAAAATACCCAAGTCAGCTGCCAACTTTTTATGGTGATTTAATTACAACAGGAGGAAGAAAATATTAGAGAGAGAGAGGGGAGGGGAGGGGGGAGAGAAGGAAAGGAGTTTAACTCAGAACCACTCTGGCTCAGACTGAGCCAAAGCAGGCGTTAAGGCCAAGGAAAGCCAAGGCAGAGAAAGGGGTCAGTCCTTATCATTCACGTGATGGGTCTGAAGGTCTGTCTTCGGGGCTCCTCCAAGCTCAAGCTCCAGGATTGAACTGAACTCTAGTCCTCTCGACAGGAAGTCACAAGAACTCCAGAGGCTGTTCTCTACCTCACTTCCTGCGTCTCACATGTGCCAATGGTGGCTCAAGTTTGACTTGGGACAGCCCAGAGGTATGTCCTTTTTTTTTTTGCACATGTCTGTTGAAGGCCATTTTCTCAGATAATTAAATCTTGAGTTTAATGCAGATCTTCCTAATCTTGTTAAACTAAGAAGGGAGGAGAAATGTAGTTTCCAAGACCTGATTCTGTTATTCCAAGTATCTCTATTGCTATTGATCAGGAAATAGCTAAATCAGATCTTCTAAAGAATGGTCTGATTAGGGTGGAATAGTTTTGAAATTCACACATATTATTCATTTTTGTAAAAGAGTAATCTTTTAAAGCCAAAACTCCAAATTATATACCCATATAAACAAGTGATAAATCCTACGTTTTCTTCTGGATTTCTGCTCCCATAGTTCTTTCTCTAGATGTGGGTAGTATTCTTTTTCATAAGTCCCTCAGAATTGTCCTGGATCATTGCATTGCTTTTAGTAGCAAAGTCTATTACATTATGATTGTCCCACGATGTTTCCGTTTCTACACACAATGTTCTCCTGGTTCTGCTTATTTCACTCTGCATCAGTTCATCCAGTTCTTGTAGAAATCTATAAATTCATCATTCCTTTAGCACAATAGTATTCAGCAGATACCACAATTTGTTCAGCCATTCCCCAATCGAGGGATACCCCCTCATTTTCTAATTTTTGCCACCACAAAAAGCACAGCTATAAAAATTTGTGTATAAACAGATCCTTTCCCAATTTTTTATCTCTTTGGGATACAAGCCTAGCAGTGATATTGCTAGACCAAAGGGCATGCATTCTTTTAAAGGCCATTGGGCACTTAGTTCTTTGTATATTTGAGAAATTAGACTTTTATCAGAGAATTTTGTTATAAAAATATTTTCCCAGTTTGTTGTTTCCCCTCTAGTTTTGGTTGCCTTGGTTTTATATAAATCAAAATTATTCATTTTACATCTTGTAATGTCTTCTATCTCTTGCTTGGTCTTAATTTCTTCCCTTCACTACAGATCTGACAGGTTTACTATTCACGTCTTCACCTAATTTTCTTATAATATCATTCTTTATGTTTAAATTGTATACCCATTTTTAACTTATCTTGGTTTAGGGTGTGAGATATTTATCTAAACCTAATTTTTGCCATACTGTTTTCCAGTTTTCCCCGCAGTTTTTGTCAAATAGTGAGTTCATATCCGAAAAGCTTGGATCTTTGGGTTTATTAACACTAGATTGCTGAGGTCATTTAACCGTAACCTATTCCATTGATCCACTCTTCTATCTCTTAGCCGGTACCAGATTGTTCTGATGATGACTAGTTTATAGAACAGTTTACCATACTGGTAGGCCACCATCCTACACATTTTTTCATTATTTCCCTTGATATTCTTGATCTTTTGTTCTTCCAGATTAATTCTGTCATTATTTTTTTCTAATTTCATAGTTTTTTGGTAGTTTGATCAGGATGGCACTGAATAAGTAAATTATTTAGGTAGGATGGTCATTTTTATTGTGTTAGCTCATCCTACCCAGGAGCAATTAATGTTTTTCCAGTTGTTTAGATCTAGTTTTATTTCTGTGGAAAGTTTTTTGTAGTTGTATTCATATAATTTCTGTGTTTGTCTTGGCAGGTAGAGTTCCAAATATTTTATATTGTCTACAGTGGTTTTAAATGGAGTTTCTCTTTCTAATTCTTGCTGCTGATTTTTGTTGGAAATATATCTAAATGCTTAAGATTTATGTGAGTTTATTTTGTGTCCTGCAACGTTCCTAAAGTTTTTATTTCCACTAGCTTTTTAGTTGATTTTCTAGGATTCTCTAACTATATCATCATAACATCTGCAAAGAATGAGTTTGATTTCCTCATGGCCTAATTTAATCCCTTCAGTTTCTTTTTGCTTCTACAGAACAATATTATTAATGAATATCAATTCAAAAAGTTTAAAGAAAGGCTTGGAAAAATACTACAGCAGTTTATACAAAAAGACATTCATTGTAATCGTATTAGATTTATATTTAGGATACAAGGGTGCTTTGGTATTTGGAAATCAATTGACAATCATACTAAAAAGCAAAAACATCAATAAATACAGGGGGAAAGTATTTGAAAAAGTATCACACTCATTTATGCTAAAATCCTACAAGGCATAGCCACTAAGGGACCATTTTATAACATGATAAAAAGTTTCTGTCAAAAACCTAAAATTAATATTTATAGGCAACAATAAAACATGAGCTTCCCCTATATGTAGAAATAAAATAAGGATGTTCTTTTCCTCACTATTATTTGGCAATTCTAGAAATAGAATAGCATAGAATGGCAATAACGCAAGAGAAAAAATTTTTAATGCAAAGTAAAAATACAAATAGGCAACAAAACTGTCCCTACTTGCTGATGACAGCATGGTGCAAAATATTGGAGTACTTAAAAATCCTAAGGAATTAGCAAAGAAATGAATTGAAACAATCACTTCGGCAAAATAACAGGAGACAAAATGAACCTCCCATAATCAACATTTCTGTAGAGCAAGGACAAAAGCCAGAAAAAAGAGAAATGGAAGTCACATCCAAAATAAATATAAAATGCATTAACTCTCAGGAAGCCAATGTACCAAATTATAATACTTGTATAAAAATAATCACAAAATGTTACTTAAAGAAATAAACAAAGGGCAGTTTGGTGGCTTGGTGGATAGAGAACCAGGTCTAGAGACAAGAGGTCCTGGGTTTAAATATGGCCAGATACTTCCTAGCTGTACGGCCCTGGGGAATGTGTAATTAGAATGTTACACTAAAAACTACGATCCCCAGCAAAACTACGATTCCCAGCACCCTACTGTCTTCCTGTAGCTGATGTAGACAGGAGATAAATTCGGTGGAGTTCCATTTCTTGGCCTTTTTTTTTTTCCTTCCTGTGGCGACTTTGGTGGAGTGGGCTTTTTTGACCAGGTAGAAAAATTAGCCACGTGGTTCTATTTTGTCAGATAATCAACTTTATAAAACGAATACTTGAAGTATTGAACATTAATTGAAATCCTACAGGAAGTCACTTAACCCCATGGCCTAGCCCTTACCGCTCTTCTGCCTTGGAACTGATACTTAGTATTAATTCTAAGAAAGAAGGTAAAGATTTAAGAAAAAGTAAAGATTAAAAAAAAAAAAGAAGTAAAACCCAGTGGAATTGCACATTGGATGGGGGGGTGGGGGTGGGGGTGGGAGAAGGGGAGGGAAAGAACATGATTTTTGTAACCATGGAAAATTATTCTAAATTAACTAATTAAATAAAAATTTCCAAAAATAAATAAAAATAAAAAAGAATACTTTAATTAACTGAATGGATATTCAGTACTCATGACTGAAATATACTGATATAATATATAATTAAGATACAAATAAAATATATGTTAATATTATGTATAATATAATAAATATAAAACATAATAAAATAAATTAAAACTACATCTGTAGCAAGATTGAGACTAAGACACAACAGAGTGTAGATTCACTCTCTGCTGCTTGTGCTCATTTTAACCTGATCATTCACACCAAGAAAACAGATTCTCTACGAGCCACACCCCTGGTCCATGGGTGGAACCATTGGCTACAGCAATGGAGACATTTTGATGCTGTGGATCATGTCCCTTCCCTTGGCAGTAGCTTTCCAGGGATGTCCACCTAAAGGATGAGGCTGCCTGGCCAGAGAAAGCTCCATGTTGAGGGGACAAATGGTCAGTAATGAAGAGGGTGGTCACCAGGAGGAAGAGGGCTGGAAAAGGCTTCCTGCAGAAGATGGGATTTTAGATGGAGCTTAATGGAAGCCAGGGAAATCAGGAGGCAGGAGCTACCAGACAATGGGACTTGTGCTCAAAGATCGCTCTTAGTGGCTAAGGGAAGCGAGTAGGGAGACACCCGAGTCAGCCAGAGCCAGCCCAGATCTTACATTAGATCAGGCAGGAGGTGATGAGATCCTGCACTACAGTGGGCGTTATGGCACAGGAAAGAAGGGGGCAAAGCCAATCAGCGGTGCAGAGGTGAAATGGACAGCCAATGGTGCCATGTTGGATATGGACAAAAGGGAATGAAGAAGTCTGGATGACTCAAGTTGTGAGGATGGTGATGCTCCCTACAAGAGGAAGGGCAAGAAGGGAGGCCATTTTTAGGGAGAAAGAGATCTGTTTTAGACAGATTGAGTTTAAGACATCTACTGAACATCCACGTCAAAATGTCTGAAAAGCTATTGCAAGTTAAAAGGAAAGGCACAAGGGACAGTAGTGGAGGAGAAGAGAAGAGGGCCCAGGACGGCCCTGAGGGGCAGCAACAAGGAGTTGTAGAACATATATAATAACCAGGAGGTCATTAACCAAAAAAAGGTTTCCCATTGACCCAAATAGTCACCACAGCACCTTTTGTGGAAGTGACAAACCAGAAACAAATAGTTTGCTGTGCACGGCCTGGGGAATGGCTGACCAGACTGAGGTTCAGGAATGTGATGAAATATCACGAGGCTGTAAGAAAAGGATGAATACAGAGATCGTTCTTTAACGCAGATTTGGCCACTTCATTCCCCCACACCACCAATGCCAGGGGCTTCCTATTGCTTCCACAATGAACCGTAAATTGACGTTTCTCGTTGTGCCCCACTCTTTCCAGCTTCATTATCCATGTCCCTCTCCACACTGCGACTCAAGCAAACCTGGCTTTCCTCGTCTATCCTTCCTATCTAGCCTGCCACCCTTCACAGTAGTGTCCCCCTTACCCTGTCCCCCTTATCCAGAATGCACTCCCAACCCCCCCCCCCCCAGCCCCGTCTTCCTACAGTCTTTCCTGATGCTCTCAACTGCTCAGGCCCTCCTAAAACTACCTGGTTCTGAACTGCTTTGCATTTATTCTCTATATGTATTCTATCTCCTTGTTACCTCTCTTTCATTAAGGTATTAGCAGCTTGAATGGAGGGTTTCATTCATCTCCTTCGTGTCTCCAGTAGGTATGGCACAGTGCCTGGGCAGCCAGGTGGTAGTAGGAAGGTTTGAGTTCAAATCTAGCTAGATACTAGCTGTGTGACCCTGGGCAAGTCATTTCACCCAGTTTGCCTGTTTCCTCATCTATAAAATGAACCACTCCAGTATCTTTGCCAAGACAACCCAAGTGTATTTGCAGGGGGACTTCAGTCGCAGGAGCCGATGCCAAGCTGAACAAGGAAAACACACAACTGCCACGTGAAAGAAAACAAGGGAGCCTGAAGCTCAGGTCACTGTGACCAAGCTTGGTCCCCTCCCTCCTTGGCACGAGGCTGCACCGATTTCTGGGCTGGTGAGCTTTGGGGTAATTTGTCCTTCTAAGGAAGTTTGTTGGATGGATTTTCAGTTTTGTACTTGTCTGTTCCATTTATCTAACCTTTCTGGTTATGGTTGTGGGGTCAGAGGGGTTGAGGGAAGGCGATGGGAAGGAATTGCTCTCATTTTAGTCACAGAATGGGAGGGAATGGACGGGTTGCAATCTGCACTGAAAGGAGACCCCAATAAAAACAAATTGGGGGGCTAAAGGCATGTTTACCTAAAACAGCGTCAAGTCATAAGACTTTGGAGGTACAAATAGAAAGGGGTCCCTGCTAAGCCCGTGCTAATATTACATTGTATTGTGCTGGGCAGCCAACTGGCGAGTTGTTATTCATCTTCCCTTGTTCAAATCTGGCATGTGTGACCCTGGGCAAGTCAATGAACCCCGTTTACCTCTGCAAAGAGCTGGAAAAGGAAGTGGCAAATCATCCTAGCATCTGCCAAGAAAACTCTTAAGTGGAGTCACGGAGAGTTGACCGTGAATGAGCGTCATTAAAATTCCCCCCCCAAATGGTTTTTCCCAAAGCTCTTGCCTTTGGTCTCAAGTCAGTATTCGTCCCCAGGCCAATGTGAATTTGGGCAGATTAGTTTCCTGCCTTCTTGGCCCCCAGGTCTGTGGCTCCTGTGTCTATGCTGCCTCCCCATTCCACTGGGAGCTCCCTGAGCCTTTCCCTACTTAGCTGCCCCCAACTGGCATATTCCAGGGAATGAATACTGAGATGTCAGGAAGGGAGTACAAGGGGGCCCTTTGAACAGACCATCCTAACCTTAAAGCTACCCCTCTAAATACCTCCAATGTAAACCAGCTGCATTATGAAACAGCACAAGCTGTTCGAACTACTAGTAAAGTCTCTAGTCAGAGAAGTGCTTGAAAAAGAAGCTCTCCATCCACACTCATCCTGGCCTCCTTAGGAGGAATGTTCATCAAGGGTGAATTTGTCTACACTAAATTAGGTAGAGATGAGCACAAATTTAGAGCTCTCAGGGTCACTGAGCCCAATCCTCCGATTTTAGGATAAGGAAACTGAGGCAGAGAAGGTATTTGCCCAAGTCACAGAGGAACCAAGCGGCAAAGATCTGGGATTTGAACTGGTGTCCTATACCTCCAAAGCTACCCTTTCAGCTGTGACAGAAGTTGCCTCAATTACATGGGATCAGACTCCAATTCAACAAAAAACCCCTGCAGACACTAGGTATATAGTAAAATCTTTATTTGATTTCTGGCAGCCTCCTATTTTTTGGCCTTTGAAGCAGCTGATTTCTGGGCTGGAGCCTTCTGAGCTGGAGTTTTCTGTGCAGGTCCCTTCTGAGCAGGTCCCTTCTTGGCGGGGGCCTTCTGGCCTGCAGCTTTCTGCCCCTTCGGACCCAGGGCTGCCTTCTGGCCCTCAGCCTTCTTAGAGGGGATCTTCTTGGCAGAGACCTTGGAGGCAAGCGCCTTCTGGGCAGTTCCCTTCTTAAGAGAGCCCTTCTGGGTAGATGCCTTCTGGAGCTTCTTCACTTCGTGCTTGATAATTCTGTTTCTCTGAAAGTTTTAAAACCCAACAAAAATCGGCTGCTTAATCAACGTTTGTGGAGCCCTCATTTACATCCAAATATACTTACACAGATAGGAAGAGCCTGTCAAGACTTGAGACCCAGCCAAGATTATTATTATTATCATATACCAGGTACTCCATTTTAGGGTTAGGATGTAAACAAAACCCAAGGCCAAACCGTCCTAATCCTAACTAACTCCAAACAATAGCAAGATCTCCCCAGTCACTCACGAAAGAATATGGGCAGCGTGAATGACAGACATCCAAGGAAAGGAAGTGCTACAACAAACCTGAGTGAATACAAGTCTTTTGCAGAATGGCAGGGCCCACAAGGACTTCTAAATATGCAAGTCAATTAAATCTTAAATGGCAGTTTGTTCTCTCTTGGAAGCCCCAGGCTCAGGCCAGTCTGAAGTCCAGAAGCTATTAATATAGATTCATTACAAAAATTCAAAACCAAAACCAAACCTATCAATTTACAAATTCTCTCATCAACAACAATTCTGTGACAGGAAGTGAATAGTCAACAGCACTCATTCTCATCTATGACCAGCAGATAACTCGATTCTCAGAGTAGGTGGAAAAACAACCATCAAAGGCCACCTCTAAACACTGACTCCTTCCTTCCTTTCCAGAAGCAACCACAAGGCCGGCAGTTTATACAGCTATCCAGTGCTTCTCCCTCTGAGAGGTGCCAACCTCTAGCAAACACCCCCCACAAAGCCTATTACTTGAAGAACAGAAACTTATCACTCACCATTTTCTTGGCTTTCATGACTTTGTACCGGTCAAAATCTGTCATCTTGGCTTTCTGATGAGAAAACAAAAATTAATTGTTGTGCTTCCAAGATGTTATACAAGTAGAATTCAAGCCTTCCTCCAGACCCCCAATCCATACCCTTTCTCTGGCTTCAATCTTCTTGGCCCATCTTGTGGCTTTCCATTTTGTATTGATCTTTTCTTTTTCCCAAGCAGCCCGGACATACTTCTGACGAGCACTAGAAAAGAGAAAACCGGAATTCATCTATATTTGCAGATTTGTTGACCTTACATAAGTCTTTAAAAAATTGTCTTCAAGACCACTCTATTGCAAATAATAATATGGAAATAGGTCTTGATCAATGATACATGTAAAACCCAGTGGAATGGCTTGTTGGCTATGGGGAGGGGATGGGAGGAGGGGAGGGAAAGAATGTGAATCATGTAAGCATGGAAAACTATGCTAAATTAATAAATGAGTGAACTTCTAAAAAAATAATGTAGCAAAAATATAAAAATAAAAGGGAAATGAAAATTTAAAAAATTGTCTTCAAGCTCATTTGCCCTTCCTTCTAGCTTAGTCTCACAGAATCTTCTGAGTACTGTTTTATACATACAACAAAGCCAGAAATCCTGAGAGTGAATTTAAAACCAAACACCTCAAGCTGCTATTAGAATATTCTTCTGGTCTTGGGGGAACTACTTCCTGCTCAAAGGAGATGCAAGTTTCACCAAATGTCCCTCAACAGGTTCTTCAGACCTAGACCCCAAATGTGATGCCAGAGACCCAGAGAAGTTCTCATGGACAAAGGAGGACACACATCACTTGCTGATTGTCCAGTGTGCAACATACTAATAGTTTGAGCACTTTCATTAACTTTATGGCCTCTTGTGCCTAGCAGTGTCCCATACACATAGATGGGGCTGGGTCCTCTATGAATAACTTCACTCACACCACTTCCTGGGTCACCCAGACAACAGGCTCAGGAGGCAGGGACACAAGATTCTTCCCTAGAAGGACCAGCTGACAAATAGCAGCATGGCCTGGGGCTACTGACTGAACTAAAAATGTTGATTCTAAGAGTTTTCTTAGTGAAACACCAAGGTGAGAGGATTAAGTCTAGGTGTGGCCAGCTCTCATCAGTGAAATGCTGTTTTCTGAACTAGGCACACAAGCAAAATGATCCCAAGAAGGGAGCCAAGCCTAGCAGAAAGGAGCCCTAGATCTGGATCTGGAGTCTAGACTTGTGACTTTGAATCCAGCCACTGTTTAGCTCTGTGCCCCAGGGCAACTCACTCTTCCTGCTCCAGCTTCCTCTGCTACCAAATAGAAGAACACTCTTAAGATCATCTCATTCGAGCACCAAAATCCTATGAAGAATTAGCTAGAAGGAATCCATTATAATCTCATTACCCTTCCTGAGGGTGGGCAGCACTGTTTGCCGTACTAGACAAGGTGCTTGAGTGCAAAGCTGTCCCATGTGGAGAATAGTACACCATGATTATAGAAACAAGATATAAAAGGCAAAGGCTTGGCCTTGAGTCTGGAATCTTAAGATTTTGCTAAATATGTACAGTTTAACGTACTCAGGCATACTGAAAAGAAAAACAAATTTCCCCAAATTCTCCAGAATTAAACAAATGAATATTGTTTAAACATCAAGAGAAAGTTACCTGTGTGGGAACTTGAGAACGAAGTCTGTAAGCTGCATACACTTAAATGGCATAGCCTGCCTCCTCACACCACTGCACGGGCCATCAACCAAAGCCTAAACGAAACCAGGAGAAATGTCCATTCATCAGTCATCAGTAAGAGGCACAGGAATACCAGGGGGGAAAATAAATAAAAGTTTAAAAGGCCAAGGGGCAACATAACGTCCAAAGTTACCAAAGGTGGGCTTCTGGTCAAGGTCAAGCAAGTGAGACTATGCTGAGGATAATTCAGACTTCAAACCCAACTGGCAGCTGTTTATTCACAGAATGCTCATTAATTGTAGCATTGGCCAAAGACTGATACAATTACAGTATTAATACTAATCCCCCAAAATCAAAGCATAGTAAAGTAAAACAGAAGTTCTACTTATTTCCAATCCAAATCAGACAAAATACTATACTATTTCTTTCCCATAATTTTAAAGTGTTTAACAATAGCTGATACTTGTATAGCACTTATTTTGTGTCAGACTTTGTGGCTAAATGCTATACAACTATCTTACTTGGTCCTCACAACAGTGTGGGATGCAGGTGCGATAATTATCCCCCATTTTACAGACAAATGCTTAGGATGCAAGAATCATTCCAATTAAGTACTAGGACAAAAATAAATGACAGCCTCCACTGTCAAGGAGACAGGTATGGTACAAAGTAGGGGATTGGAAGGGCAAAAAAGTTTCAGATGAAATATCCTAGAAAATTGGAGGGAGAAGACATTTGACAAGGGTTATCATGGAGTGCTAAGGAGACAGTACCTAACCTGGAAGTTGAAGTTCTTGGAGACTTTGACAAAAGAAATGCCTGTGATGGCATGGGAATATATTGGTGAGAAACAGAATGCTTAGTAGAGTTCAAAGTCATTTGAAATAAACCTGCAAAGGTAGTATTGTGGAAGGCCCTGAATTCCAAATTGAAGAATTTTACCTTTTTATCTTAAGATTTATGAGGCAAGAACTAACCTGGTCAGATCTGTTTTTATGGGGTTTGAGGTAAATTCTATAGTGGAAACAGGTTGAAAATTAGATTACAAAAACTTGGGTTAAAGGTGAGAAGAGCCTGAGATCAAGAGGGATGTGATAGGGCCTTATTCCAATCTTTTAAAGGATTCATATTCTACCTCCAACTAGTCTATAGTTTTGTGGATTTCTTTTCTACTAGATCCTGTCTCATTTACCTTTGTATCCAACCCTCCTTGACCCACTATCACCCCCATTCTCCCCAGACTGCTTCCCTATTGCTTAAAAAACGCCCCCCCCCCCCATCACCCTCTTCCTCTCTTCTCTTTGGTTATTAAGCCTGAGACCATCTAGGTCCCGGTCCTCCCTTCTAAATGTTCAAGTCTGGCTTTTAGCTCTCCAAAATTACTAAATAGGCAAATTTAGTGTTCTTTTCTCTATTCTCATCATTCCTGCTCTCTATAGCCTTTGACAATGTTAATCCCCCTCTTTCTTCTTCCTGACATTTTTTCCTCCCATCTGTCTGACCATTCCTTCTTGGGCTATCTTCTCCATCTTCATCCAAGCCAAATCCATTAACTCAAGAATCTCTCACAGAAATGGAGAAGGACCCACTTGTTCAAAAATATTTACAGCCACTCTTTTTGTGGTGGCTAAGAATTGAAAACTAAAAGGATGTCGCTCAATTGAGGAATAGTTGAACAAATTGTGGTATATGATAGTAATGGAATACAATTGTGTTATATGGAATGATGAATAGTATGATTACAGAATCTAGCTGGAGAGACCTACATGAACTGATGCAGTGTGAAATAATTAAAACCAGGAAACCATTGTACACAATAACAGCAAAATTGTGGAAAGATCAAATGTAGACACAGACTTTGCTACTAACATCAATATGAGCCAGAACAAGGAGACACTTATGTTATCCATCTTCAAAGAACTGTTGGAGTAGGGCTGCAGATAGAATATATGATTTATCACTTGTTTAATCTGGGTATATGTTTTGGGGGGGGGGGGGGGCTGGATTTATAAGATTATTCACTTGCAAAAATGAATAGTATAGAAATGCTTTGCATAATACATGTATAACCCAAATTGCTTGTAAAAAAGAGAAGGGAGACAATTTGGATTATGTAACCTTGGAAATTTATGTGGATATTTATTAAAATTTAAAAATACTAAAATTTTTAAAAATTAAAAAACATTAAAAAAAGGAATCTGTACTGGGCTTTTTCTATCCTACTTCACTTATTGATCTCATCAGCTCCCATGGATTCAATTATTCCTATTCTGACATTTCTCAGATCTACTTCTAGCCCTAACAACTCTCTCAACCTCCAAGCTCTCTCCAAATACTTTATTAGCCACTTAGACCTGTAGCTAACTTAAACTCAACAGAGCCAAAATTGAACTCATCATTTCCCAAGCTTCCCCTCTTTCTATCCTTCATATTACTGTGGGGTCCTATCAATCTCTCAGTCACCCAGGCTTACAACCTAGGTGTCATCTTCAACTTTTCCCTTTCTCATTTCATATTCAATCAGTTACCAAGTCCAGTCAATTCTAACTTTGAAACATCTTTTCCCTCCTGAAACAGCCCCCTGAGTATAGCCTGCCTATAGTCTCTCCCCAGGGCCAATCCAATCTTCAGTTTGCTGTTTTTGTGATCCCATTCAGTAATGCCCAGTTTTGCCCCATTATCTATAGAAATACAAGATCCTTCATAAACCACACCCCCAACCTCTTTAGTCTCTTATACCTAAATGTCCCTACCTACATTGGCTTCACTTCTGTTCCTCAAACAAGGCAGTCTTTATCTCCTGATTTTGACCATTTTTACTGGCTGTCTACCTATGCCCGGAATCCTCTGCCTTCTGCTTTCCTTAGCTCTCTTTAAAAAGACCCAACTAAAAACCGTCTCCTACAGATATGTGTTTCTTGTTATTTCCAATTTACCAAAGTTGCAGTTTGTACATATGTATTTGCATGCAGTCTCCCCCACCAGAACGTGAGTTCTTTGAAGACAGAGAATGTCTTTTGCTTTTCCTCCTATCCCCACCCTTGGCCCAGGGTCTGACACACAGTGGGGTGAACTGGAGTTCCGGGCAGATGCAGATGAAGAGAGCTCCAGCACTAGGGGCAAATGCTAAGTAAGAATGCCCCCCAGACTCCATCCCGATCACTCAGACCTATGTAAAGACCGTGAGTTCTGCTTCAGGACAGGAAGCTGGCCACTGCCAGAGGGTGGAGGAGTGGGGAGGTGAGAGGACGGAAGCCCGGATGCAACCTACCCTGTTCTGATCAATGACATCCACGATAGCCACCAGCTTGCCGGCGTGAGGCCCGAAGGAGATGTAGGCCACGCGCCCGATCTCCACGTAGCGCTTGAACACCTGTGGTGGGGAGACACGGACAGAGATGAAATGGGGAAGGCAAAGGGGGAAGCCTCAAACCGGGACCTGCTTGCCGTGCGAGCCCTTCCGAGATCTTAAGATTCCCCGAATGCGGAATGGGTGCTGCTAGCCTTACGGCGAGGCTCTAAGGCGCGGCAGGGGACAAACTGGGGATCGTCGCCCCAAGCCTTCGCACTCCTTCCCTAGGGTCCCCCGACTAGCCCGAGGGCTAGCTGTGCCCCCAGGCTCCGCGTGGGCCAGAGGCTCAAGCTCCCCAGTCTCCGCGCACGCGCAACTTGAGCCCCGCGCAGGCGCCCCACGTCGGGACTGCGTCCCCGGCCTCCCCTCGCGCTCCGGGAGCCGGAGTCCCGCTCGCCCCGGAGGCCCCGCCGCAACTCCAGGGTCTCCCCTAAACCCGGCGCGTCTCCAGCGGCTGCCTCCTCGTCTCTCGGAGCTCGGTGCTCCCACGGGAAAGCGGGAAGCAGGGCAGCCAGAGCCCCGAGGCCCGGAGCACCAGCCCAACCCTACTCACCATGTTGGCGGCGCCGAAAGAGAAGGAAGGGCTCGGAGAGGATTGCGCACGTGCAGAACTCAGCCCCCGCCCCTCGCCGACAGGCGCGTACGGCAGTCGTAACTGCCTGTGATTGGCCAGGCCGCTCGTCCCAACGCACGCGCACTGGAAGGAGCTCGTCGCTCTGGCCCGATGGGCGGAGCGAGGAAGCCTGGAAGAACCCCTACGAAACCTCTGGGGTCAGGGCTGGGCGTGGTTGCTTCTACGCGTGCGCACTACTCACCTGGTCCTGGCGGCTTAAAGAGGCGACCAGTTTATACCGGGAGTTCTAAGATTAAATCAAGTTGGCTTTTATTATTGGGAGCCACACCCCCGGGCAGGGAAAAAGGACCTGCCCCTGGAAAGCTTATAGTCCAGCCTGCCTGGGACGTTTTTAAAATTTTGATAACTTCCTTTCCTCATTATTGTGATTCCGCCTTGTTGGGATTCTTTTGTAATACTTTATATTTTATTTTATGCATTTAAAACTGTAGGAAGAGGAGCAGCCAAGTGGCTCAGTAAAAAGAGAGCCAGGCTTGGAGATGGGAGGTTTGGGGTTTAAATCCGGTCTCAGACACTTCCTAGCTGTGTGACCTTGGATAAGTCACTTAACCCCCATTTCCTAGCCCTGACCACTCTTCTGCCTTGGAACCAATATATAAGTACTGATTCTAAGATGGAAGGTGAGGGTTGTTTTTTAAAGCCTTTGGGAACCGATCCTCAAGCTTCCTTTGCACTCGCTTCTCCTTCCCTTTGCTTTCTGGGATTATGAGCCTGGGAGGTGGGTACTTGCCACTCCTAAAACTGAACACACTGGCTTTGCTCAAAGCCAGAAAAGGTTTAAGTCTCAGAATCTCAGCGACAGAAAGGAAGCAAAGTGGAAGTTCCTGGAGGACCACGTGGTCCAGCTCACCTTTAGCCCAGCCTTTCCTGATCAAAGTTGTGGCAGAGCTGGCAAGTGACTGAGAGGGAGCCGTCTCTTCCCAAGGCGGCCCTTTCCACAATGGAATCATTGGCCAGAGGGGAAGGTTCTCTTACTCTGTCTGTCTGTCTGTCACTCACACTCGCATGCACTTCCATTCTTCCTCCCACTTGAATCTTCCCTAAATGGAGAATAGAGACATCAAAGTGGTTCAGTGGTTAGAAGACTGAGCTTCCATCAGGAAGAGCTGATCCAAACCAGCCAGAGACGCTTACCAGTGGGGTGACTCTGGGCAAGTCACCTAACCTCTCCTGCCTCAGTTTCCTTGATGGTAAAATGGGTTATCATAATAGCTCCTCCCAGGAGACAATATTGGTAAAATGCTTTGCAAACATGCTATAGAAATGCTGGTTATTCTGTGACTCCAAAGGTCAGACAGATTTGTTGAGGAGTCACAGGGGCAGAGACTACAATTGGGGTCTCCCAGCACTAGCAGAGGCCTCTCCGTTCCATGCTCTACCCTGCTTCTGATGGGAAAGGCAGCAGCTGAATCCCAAGCCTCTGTCCGGTGACAGATGGGAACTAGGTGACGAGATAATAACCAGCACAGGACATGGGGGAGGGGGAACCATGTTTGGCCATTCCTACCAGGAACTGGAAGCCCTAGAAGTCCAGCTGGTGGAAGGGCTGCCCCCCCTCACCCCTACCCCAAGGTACGTGGCTATGGTCGCCTCCTCTCGGTCTTCTTCGTCTCTGGATTCATCTACCCTATCTGTGGTCACAATTCTTTCTGCCATATGTGGTGGTATTCCTAGTTAGCACTTTGTCAAGGAGGCCAACATTTGGTCAAAGAATGAGACTCCTGTGGACTGATGTGGCTAGTTTGAGAGAGAGAAGTAACATGAGGGCGATGAGAAACTCATCGTCCTAAGCCAGGAGGATTTCTTCCCCAAACCTCACTGGCTTGGGCGCCTCCAGATGCCCTGAGAAAAAGACTCTCCAACAGCCAGAATCCCATGTTGTTCCTGGCCTGCCTCTCCCTGCTGGCCACCTCCTCATCCCAGTAGCCAGGCCATCACCAGAGAAACTCAGCACACTGATGAATTCATCCAATCAAGAGCCCTTGACACGGTCCCCAGAATTGAACACAGTATTCTATTGTGGGCTGATAAGGGCCTCGAGAACGGGTGGACTAGCTCCTCTTCTCATTTCGGATGCTGCAGCTCTCTTAATGGAACCTAAAATTGAATTAGGTAGGACCTGGTGTCATCAGAGTGAGTTCCCAGGCCACTGAAACCTTCAGATCTTCCTCAAAAAAATATCTCTTGGGGCAGGAAAGGGGCTCAGTAGATCGAAAGCCAGGCCTAGAGATGGGAGATACTGGGTTCAGATACTTCTTAATAGGTAGCCCTGGGCTTTTGCCTACTCCTTACTGTTCTGCCTTGGAATCAGTACTTAGTAACAATTCTAAGACAGAAGGCAAGAGTTTAGAAAAAAGAACGTCTCCACCCATGAATCACCAATCTCAAACATTTGCGAAGTTGATGTTTTTGGACCCAAGTACAATATTTTACATTTTCCCCCATGAAATTTCAACCAATGGGGTTCCACTCAGTAGTCTGGCTTGCTGAGATATGTTGGGAGGCTAACTGCCAGCCAACGTGCTGGCCATCCTTCCCATCGCTGTTTCACCTACACTTTTCATAAGCATCCCATCTAGGCGCTCGTCAGTGCAATCCAGTTCGGCTCAATTGCTACAGCTCTACAAGGTGCAAGGGCAAGAATGGAGAGGCCTCGTCCCTAAAAGGAGCAGCAGCACACTTCAAGGGAACGTATGGGAGGACCAGGAATGTGAAAATACGGCTCTGAAAGGGAAGTGGGTCGGTCTCTGGCCAGAGGAGAACCCACGGGCTCCTCTGATCACGGGCACTGACCGAGGACGAGCTGGCCAAAGGAAGGATCTCAGGAGGTTGGGCAGGCCTCTTGTGGGGGACGCGGCCAAGGTGGGCATGGATGAAAAGGCCTGGATGGACAATGATCTGCACCACCCCGTCAACCGTTAAAATCTGACGGATCGGCCAGATAAATGATTAGCAATTAAGGAATGTTTTCTTAGAGGGTCGAGCTAGACAGCCTCTGGCATCCCGGCCAGCCTGGACTTCTGAGAATGGGTCTAAACAGCCTGCAGAAGCAAAGGGCAAGTTAACGGTGTGGTCATGGAATCAAAGACCCCAAGCTGGAAGGGCCTCAGAGGTCATCTGGTCCGGCCTCCCTACTCCACAGAAGAGGAGAGCAAGACGCAGTTTAAGGGACTTGTCCAGGTTCCTTCAGCAAGTGAGTACCAAGGACAGGGTTTGAACGGGGAGCCTCCACTCTCCTCCAGGGCTCTCCCCACAATGTCCAAATCCAGAGAGGATCAACCTGTGATTTCCGTCGCTGTAGGAGACTCATAGGATCATAACACGGGACCTCCGAGGCCGTCCAGGTCAGCCTCCTCATCCTACAAGACAAGACATCGAAAGGGCAGAAACGGCAGCGGTGAAGGCGGTAGGAAGCCTCCGACCGATGGATCACTGCTCTGTCTGCCTCTCAAGTAGCCGTGGTCGCCAGCCTCCTGGGGAAAAGAGAGGCGGTTCATGCCGTCCTCCCCTCCAGGGAAGAGGAGAAGGACCCTTCCATGGAGTCTCTCGTCAGGTCTCCTGAAGCAGCACTATTCCTTTGGCCCCCAGAGCTGAGCCAAATCCTGATCTGCCTGAGACCGAGTTCAGACCTCCATGGAGGAGGAAAATTTACCTGATTGATGATCCCAACCCTCGGTGGATTGCAGCCCCTCCATCCAAGTGCCTTCCCATGCAAGGGGAAAGGGTGGCCCCACAGTCCTGGCGTCCTACCCAACCCCCACCTTCCCGACTAGAATCAAGACTATGTATTGATGGAGGGAAGGGCTGGGAATTGGAGTTCAAGTGACTTATCCAGGGTCACCCAGCTAGATGTGTCAGAGCCCTCCCATGTCAGGGTCTGGCTTTCAGTCCACCGAGCCACCTAGCTGTACAGCATTGCCCCCCAGCTCTTGATGAGTATTTATTGAATTGAACTCAGCTGAACAGAGCACTGGCCTTGAGGTCAGGAAGGCCTGGATTCAAATCCTTATTAGCTGCATGCAACCTCTGATTAGTCACTTCCCTGTGCCTCAGTTTCCCACTGTCTAAAATAGGGGAATGGAGCAGGACTCAGTGACCTCTAAGGTCTTCTCTAGCTCTAAACCGATAGCTATACGTACTGCATAGTGCAGTGACAATTAGAAGCAGTCACAGAATTACACATCCTAGGCCAAGATCACAAGGCAAAGAAGTAGTAGAGGAGAGATTCGAACTCTCGGCCACAGCCGCTCCAAGTTCAACGGTATTTCCCCGAAGCCACACCCACGACCCATGATGCAATGGGACGCCGCCCCGCCCCTTTCCGATATGGCCTTTCCGTCACCGAACAGGAGGCGACGACGTTGCCCACAAGAAAGATGGCGCCGCAAGCATCGAGACGTAGGACGCTGGGGGCGTGGCCTGAGAGCCTCGTCGCCCCGCCCTAACCCGCCTTCGTTCTACCCGCGGCCACAGCTCTAGAAGTGTCCTGAGTGCGCGCTTGCGCCGTGCGCCCAGCAGCTCCAGGGAAGGAGTTTGTGCTTGGGCTAAGTGGCCGTGGTGCGTGAGGGAAGCACAGGAGTGGAGGTGGGACCTAGGGAGGCCCTGCTGCAGGTGCGGGTCCCACCCACGGCAGGTTTTGTTCTTCCCCCGGCAGGTGCGCTCTCCAGGGTCGGAGTCCTCGGCTTGCCTGGCGCCCGCAGCTCATTTGCTGTGTGGCGGAGGGCTAGAGGCTCAACCTCTCTGTGCCTCGGCTTTCCTCACCTGGAAATGGAGGGGCGCCCCGCCCTCCCTGATTGAAGTTGAGGGGTCAGAAGGGGCGACCTCTGCCTCCTCTCGTTTATTCCCCCTTCCTTCTCCAGCCCCTCCCTGGCCCCCCAAACCAGGGTGGATAGGCTTTAAAGCTGTAGTCTGCCCAGCCAAGAAGGGAGGAGGGGGAAGGACCCTGGAAATCCTGGGCAGCAGGTTTGGAGCTGGTGGGATCCGGAAGAGCTCCGAGCCATTTTACAGATGGGGAAACTGAGGCCCCAGAGATCAAGGGGCACACCTTGAATCCAGAGCCCCGTATTCCTGAGCCCCCCTCCTCTGCACCCCTGTTGTTGGGCGGGTGGGAGAGGGTGTGTGTCAGATCCCCAGGTCGGTCAACTGGCTTTGTTTTGTCTCCCAGCCCCCGCATGGAGAAGCCGGCTCTCTGGGGGGCCAGGAAGAGAAAGCCGTCCCCGCCTGCCTCAGGAACCTCCCCAAAGCTGCCCCGAACCTGGGCTTCCCTCCTGCTCCTGTAAGTGTCCTCTGAGGGTCCTTGTGGGTCCTGTGGGTAAACTGAGGCACGGCTCATCAGCTCTGTGTTCCCTTTTCTCCTGTCAGGCCCGAGGACCCCGACCCGGATGCTGAACAGGAGGCCCAGCCAGAGGGGGCCGCAGGGAGGACCCCCATGTCCTCCCTGGGCAGCGGGGAAGCGCTGGACCTCTCGGTCAGCAGGCAGTGGGCTGGGGCAATGGTCGGCGCCGGGGCTGGCCAGGAGGACCTGGGCTTGCTCCAGCGCCACAGCCTGACGGAGGGCCAGAAGAGGGGCATTTTGGGCGGCCGGTGGCTGCCCCCGTCCAGTTTCCAGTTCCCCAGGAGGCTGATGGGCTCGGGAGCCGGCCAGAAGTACCGGCGGTGCAGCGTCCAGCTCCTCCAGGACTACCCGTTCGCCCACTACTCCAGGCACCTGGACGGCGTCTTCTGCGGCCCCTGCTTTGTGTTTAGCAGCAACAAAGAGGCCATCCTGGTGTCGACCCCTTTGAAGGACTGGTCCAACAGCAAGAAGATCCTGGAGAGGCACAGCAGGTCCAAAGAGCACGGCTGGGCGGCCCTCCAGACCCAGGCGTTTGCGGCCGTGGAGCACAAGAAGCAGCTGGCCGAGAGAGGCCAGCACGCCCTGAAGCAGATGGTCAGGATGGTCCTTCTGTGCGCAAGGCAGGACCTCTCGCTGGGCGGCAGGCTCCCCGTCACCAAGGCCTTGGACGCCCTTTCTCGGTCCCTGGCCGAGCTGGACCCACTGCTGAGGGAGGGCCTGAGCCAGGCCCCCTGCGGGACCCCAGGCGCCCCAGAACAGCTGCAGGAGCAGCTCATCCAGCTGATTGGCCTTCAGATTCAGGACAGAGTCCTGGCCAGGGTGAGGGCGGCCGGCTTCTTCAGCCTCCTAGTCGATATGTCTGTCCAGAAGAACGTCATCCTCTCCCTGCGCTACGTCCACTGGAGCCGAGAAGGCCGGGTGGAGATCCGGGAAGACCCCGTAGAGTTTGTGGGGGCTTCCGACCTGCCGGAGGGGAGCCTGGCCGAGCTCTGCCTGCAGAGGATTACAGCCTGGGGTCTGCGGAAGGAGCTCGCGCGGGGCTTCAGCTACCACGGCCCCCGGAGCGGGCAGCTGGCCCGGATCCGCGATGTACTTCCCAAGGCCATCTCCTCGGCCTCCACAAAGCACCAGATGACCACTGCCATCCTCCGCTCCTGCAGCCTGCGGCCAGTCACCAAGTTTCTGGACACACTGACCAAAGTTTCCCTGGTGTTGACGTCATCAGCAGAGCGCCTTAGCCCTCAATCCCCAGCACTAAAGGCCTTCCTAGATGGCGATAGCGACCCTGGAGAGGAAGAGGAGGAGAAGGACCCCCCTCAGGAGGTGGTGGGGGGCAGAGAGGGCCCCCAGGGTCCTCCCCCAGTGCATCTGCTCAGCTCCTTCCGAAGCGAGTATCCGGCCATCCTGGAGGCTCTGTGCAAGATGGCAGAGGACCATGGAGATGCCGAAAGGCTCTTTTTCTCCATCACTCAGTTCGACTTTCTGGTGGCCTTGGTCTGTGTCGAGTCCGTCCTTTCGTGCATGAAGCCCCTTCAGTTAGACCTACAGCGGGGGGAGAACGATCTCATCCATCTCTCCAAGGAGGCTCAGCTTGTCCTTCAGAGGTGCCAGAAGATGAGGGACAAGGAGGACCCCGAGTTCACATTGCTTTATGACGACGTGAGAGGCTTAGCGGCGAGTGTGGGGGTGGCAGAGGCCCCACCACGGATCTGTGGCCGGCCCGTGTCCCTAGAGGCTTTCAGCACGGAGGACCTCCACGAGGGCTACAGGACGTCCTTGTTTGTCCCATTTCTAGACCACGTCATTGCCGAGCTCCGGGAGCAGCTGCTGGAGTGCTCGCCTCGCTTCCTGGCCCAGCTCCTCGTCCCCGACAGGCTGCCTCTGCTGGAGGGTGAAGGGGCCGAGGCAGCGCTCTACGACGCATTCCAGGGAGACATCCCTGACTCGGATCATTTTCACGAAGAGTTGCAGAGGTGGAGGGCGCGTTGGATGGAAGTCCCCCGGAAGGATTGGCCCTGCAGCCTCCTGGCTGCCCTGCAGTACCTGAGCCCGGGCTGCTACCCCGGCATCCACACGGCCCTCTCAGTCCTGGCCACCATGCCCATCGGCGGCCCTTCTGGGGAGCAGTCCTCCCAGGTGCTACGGAGAGCCAAAACGTGGCAGAGAAGCCCAGGGAAGGGAAGCCGGCTCACAGGCCTGGCCCTGATGGACGTCCATCGGGACATGGAGGTGGACACAGACCAAGTGTTGGGGGATCTCCAGGCACTGGCGAAGGGGGCCCTCGAGGTGAAACCACTCCTGTAATTTGGGGCAGGTGCCAGGAAGTCGCACCTGTACCTGGAAGCCTGGGGCTCACGTCTGAGCTCGTTTCAGAGCTTTGGTTCTTTGGAAGGAACCTCCGAGAGATGGGCAGAGCTGCCCAGAAGGAGGAGACAGGCTATCCTCAGAGGGTTCTGCTGGCCTCACCCAAAGCACTGTCTAGAACTACATCTTCTTAGCTACAACACAGAAAAGGAAGTTCCTAAAACTACACAAAGTCCTGTGAATTCCCTTTTATAACCTGCAGTGATCTGGGAAAGAGAGGCACAGAAGGAGACATTCGGTACTTACCATGCACCCAGAACAATAAAATAACAGCAAATGGAGCACAAAGTGGAGTCTGCTGAATTCCCCCTTCTTAGGTCATGTATTCATGTTTAGAGGCTGCTGGGTGGTGCAGTGGTTAGAGAGCTGGACATGGAATTGGGAAAACCTGAATCTGAATCCTACCTTTGCCAGATACTTGGAGTGTGACCTTAGACAAGTCACTTCACCAAGCCCTCTGGTTCCAAATGTACGGTCTGCTTTAGTTAAAGCGCCACCCTTTATAGTGAAAGGGAGAAGATCTATCTTTGTATGGGACAAGGGAAGGTCTGTAGCCTGCTTTGTCCCCTAGAGTCTTGTTAGAGAGTTGCCAGGGAATAATAGGAAGCTAAGGGACTTGCCCAGGGTCACACAGCCTGCATGGGTCAGAAGCAGGACTTGAACCCCCGGCTTTGAGATCCATTCTGCTACCCACTCTTATGTGCTTCCTTTTTCTTTTATATCATCTAGAGGTTATAAGCGTGATGCCTAATGCTTGATTGGGTTGGGGTTTGTAAATCTTAAAATTTCTCAGACTTATGAATGTTAAAAATTTCCACATTGGGGAATTCTCCATTGGAACAATTCCCTACTGGGAACATTCCCCATTTTGACAGTGAGAACTCTACTTGGATCAGAAATGGGAGGACCTCTGCTCCACCTGTACTTGGGACTGCTTTGGGGGAGAGAACTCCTTGCTAAACAATGAAAGTACTTAAACCCATACTTATAATGAGGCAAAAAGTTCTTTAAGCCATGCCTATTTTTAGAAGTAATACAAAGGGGTGCTAAGTACCTGTTAAAGGTCAGGCAACTTGTAAACTTGCCAGGAGCAAAGAGGTGAAAACTTATTCAGAAGTTTTTTTTCTGGTACAAACTTACTAAAGGGATTAGTTGACCCAGCAGTGTTTTTAGAATGGGCTGTCCCTTGGAAAACGCCTACTGTGATTGGTAGATGGAAGAACTTAGGGGAGGTGACATAGGAGAAAACCCCCTATATAAGAAAGAGATTCTCTTGAGAAGGAATCTCTGATGAGGATTGCTTGAGGAGAATCTCTTGAGAGAGGCTCTGGAGAAGGGAAGCTCTTGGAGGACAATCTCTAAGGAGGTCTCGCTGGAGCTCCTCTGAGGGGACTCAGTCCCTCTGGAGGCTCTGGAGAGAGGCCCTTTGAAACAGTCTCTGGCTGGAACTCTCTCTGAGGAGACTCTGTCACTAGAATCCTTGCCTAGACAGACCGTGTGGTGAGTGATAAAAGACTGACTGACTAATCTCTCTCTTAAGACTCAGGTCTAGGCCATGTTGGCTTAAGGCCCTTCATACTTATTTCCTTTTTCTCTCTTTCTCTCTTTCTTTAAATTCCTCATTTGTATGAATTAAAATCTCTATAAAACCCAGTTGACTTGGGTATATTTCATAATGGGGAATATTTCCCTGGCGACCACCTTATATTTGATTTAAAACAAGACACTGTAGTGAAACATATTTTCTGTGGTCACAATTTTACTCACCCACTCTTATATCTACTATAATTTATATCTTCCACTATTTTAATCACTACAGTTTATGACTTCAACTATTTTAACTCTTACAATTTATGTCTCCCACTCTTTTAACTGCCACAGTTTATGGCAGACAACTATTTTAATTATAACAGGTTTTTCATTTGAGATGATGCCCTGCCTGTTTGCCCTCTTTCCTTTGGGAGAGTAAATACGATAGAAATGGAAAACAGAACATTTATAAAAGCTGTTGACAAATAGAGGTTGCTTCGAGCCAGAGAGCTTTCGGGTTTCTTTTTTCCCCCGTTTAGAGCCTTGAGTGAAGTTGGGCGGTTTGGCAGCTCAGGTCAAAGCAGAGGCTGTGGAGTTCTTGTTGGGCCAAAGCAGGCGAGCTGTGGCCAAAGCTATCATGACGGACTCCTTCCAGAATGGGGGAGATGCTGACCCCTAGGCGGGACCTCGAAAGGCTTTCTGTAGGACCGTAGCCTGGGAGACCCTGGGCAGCTTGAGGCAGAAGACATCTTCAGTGAGCTCATTCTGGGCCCTTTTGAGTACAAAGGACAGCCACTGAGCCCACCGACAGACGAAGAAACTGAGGCTGGGACAGTCACCCAGCCAGGCAGCGACCGAGTCAGGATCCAAGCCCAGGGCGTCCCCACTCCATGTCTAGCAGTCTGCTCACTGCACCACACTGCCTCTCAGGGGAGCTTCCCCACAATCCGAACATTTTCACTTTACTTAATCAGCTATAACCGTTGTCCATCTTTCCGGCTGGCCCCAAGAGAGTGATTCCTTTAAAACCACTCAGGTCCTTGCAGCCCCTCGCCTCCAGGGCCCAACCCTCCCGACTGGAAATGGAAGTCAAGGAAAGCCCTTCTGCTAAGCCAGCCTCCTTGGGGTCTGCCCCTTCCCAGGACCCAGGAAGGCCTTTACTGGATGGAGGGATTTCTCCTTTTAAGGCTGCTTACCACCCTGCCTCCTTTTCCCAGCCTTAGCTTTCCTTACCCTTTTGTACACTTTTCTCAAAGAAAGGGGGTGGAACAAAGCCTTAGTGAAAGGCTTTGTTTCCTGAGAAGTTTGATTAAGGCCTGATTAAATTTCCTTCCTGTAGGCAAATCTGAAAAGGACTTTAGCCTGGAGAAATATTTATTTTTAAATATTTTCAATGGAACTAAAGGATATTTTTATATACTTCTAAACATGAGAAGGCCCCAGGCTCCCCACTCTACTAGGTGGCCTTTCTTCTCTCCTCCCCAACTCTTCCCTCTGCTCCTCTCTCTGTCTCTGTCTCCCTCCCTTCTTCCCTCCCTGTCTCTTTCTCACTGCCACTCTCTCTGTCTCTCTCTGTCTCTCTGTCTCTCTCTCTCCCCCTCTCTCTCCCTCTCTCCCTCTCTCCCTCTCTCTCCCTCCCTCTCTCTGCCTTTTTCTCCCTCCCTCTCTCTCTCCCCCTCCTTTCCTCCCTCCCTCCCTCCCTCCCTCTCTCTGTCCCTCCCTCTCTCTTCCCTTCTCTCCCTCCCTCCCTCCCTCCCTCTCTCTCTCTCTCTCTCTCTCTCTCTCTCTCTCTCTTCCTCCCTCCCTCCCTCTCTCTCTCTCCCCTTCTCTCCCTCCCTCCCTCCCTCCCTCCCCTCTCTCTCTCCCTCTCCCTCCCTCCCTCTCTCTCTGTCCGCCTGTCTGTCTCTCTCCCCTCTCCTTTCCCTTCTCTTTCTTCCTCTCTCTCTTCCCCCCTCTTCTTTCCCTCCCTCCCTCTCTGTCTTTCTCCTCTTCTCTCCCTCTCTTCCTCTCCCCCCACCTTTCTCTTTCTCTTTCTCCCTCTCTCCCTCCCTCTCTCTCCCCTTCTCTTCCTCCCTCCCTCCCTCTCTCTTTCTCCCTCTCCCTCCCTCCCTCCCTCCCTCCCTCTCTCTCTCTCTCTCTCTCTCTCTCTCTCTCTCTCTCTCTCTCTCTCTCAATAAAGAGTCAGGCCCGGAGATGGGATGTCCTGGGTTCAAATGTGGCCTCAGACACTTCCTATCTGGGTGGCCCTGGACAGGGGGTAACCCCCATTGCCTTACCCTTACCGCTCTTCTGCCTTGGAACTGATACAGGGCATTGATTCTGAGACACAAGGTGAGGGTTAAAAAAAGATGTTGCTGATTGATTGTTGTTTCTTCTCCCTTTTTGAAGTAGCTCGATATCATCACAGGTGCATGAACTGGATTGAAATGAGGTCAAGTAGCCCAAAGTCATCAGCCTCGTTCTGTCTTTCAAAGCCATCTAAGTCCGGTGGGAAGACAAAAGTCAGGATGACCGGTGATGGCCCAGGATGCCGGGGAAGACCTTGGCCTCTTCCATGTCTGACCCAGCCCTAAGCACTCCACACTGCCTGTTCCAGCCGTCTTCATGGCCATTGGGGACAAATTGTTCTCATCCCCCCATTCTGCCAGGAAAGTCTTCGCATGCTTTATTGATGGATGAGCGAGGAGAATCACCTAATTCAGCCCTGACATTGAGCCCTGGTTCTCCTCCCACTCTACTGGTAGAGGGACCCCACACCATGAAACACTCTCGCTTTATTTTCACTCGTTTCAATCGCCACACAACTCTGGGCAAGTCACCTAAATGCTTTCTGCCTCAGTTTCCTCAACTGTAAAATGGGAATAATAACAGCAACCTACCTCCCAGGGTTGTTTTGAGAATCAAACAAGATATTGGTAAAGCATTTAGCACAGTGCCTTGCACATAGTAGGCACTCTATATTGTTATTACCTTCCTCCTTCTGGTGGTATGGGATACGTGCCTTGGGCTGAGAGAACACAGGGAAACCCTTCCTCATGGAGATTTTCCATGGCTCCCCTCAGATGCCTTTGCTGCCTCGCCAAAGTGCCTCAATGATCCACCGATACAGACTCTGCTTTGCTTGGGTAGAGCCTGGCCCCTAGTGCTCAGAGGAGCAGCAGCAAAGGACTGAAGCCACAACAGAGGGCATGGGTGATGTGGATTTTGCAATCCAGGATCAATCAATCAATAAACACTTATTGAGCACCTACTATGTGTAAGGCACTGTGCTCCATCAACTGTGAACATACTATTCAGATGGTATAGATATGATGCAAAATGGGGGCTGCCTGTAAGCAGACCTGTCTCAATTTCTCATCCATTAAAACTCTAAGATTTTTTAAACACTTTAAAAAATTCTCAAGTAATACCTTAGGAGTATTAGAGGGGGGAATTATACACGTTAACAAATACACACTTTCCAGCCAAGGAAAAGTTCTCGTCCTTTATTTCATACGTCGAATGCCACCATTTCAATCACTTGATTTTTAATATGGTATTAGTAAAAGGGGTCCTGTGTTGGAATCTGACCACTGTGCCCTGAATTCAAAAGCTAGGGCCGTTTCCCACACCTTCTGATGCATCCGGGATCTCTGGACTAAGAGGTCTACACGATCCAAAGTCCAGGTCCAAGACCTGTAGACTTGGGAAGGAAATGGATGGTTCAGTTTTGGGCTAAGAATTTTCATTCAAGTTTTCTTTCTAAAGGCATCAAGCATGCCTGTGGGGATGGTAGAAAACCCAACACAAGCCATGACATCCCCCCCCCCCCCAACACTTATTAAGCACCTAGTGTGTGGCAGGTATTGGGGATCTAAGGAAGATACCAAATAAAGCCCATGCTGGCCCTCAAGGTGCTCCCATGGTACCAGAATGGGCTGTATAGCTCAAAATCAATGTTCCAGCTCCACTTCCCATGATGAGCTAGATGGCGGCCCGAGGCAAAAGGCCAACCCAAGGGATGATTTGGCACTCATCCAAATGTGTGTGGCGGGCAGCTAGAACGAGTGAGGGTCTGTCTTCAGATGCTAGTAAGGAAGCTGGAATGAGGGCAGAACAGACCAGTGCAGAGGGTGATGCCATTCCTGCAACCTCTTGGGAAGCCATGAACCTAGAGACCTTTGACATTGCTTTGTTCTACAAGGATGAGGATTCACGACTAAAGAAAGGGATGCGAGCTAGGAGTCCTCTTCAGAGGTTCGCGGAGGAACATCCTGGAGCCCAGCAGAGAAGATCTACTCCCCAAAGGTTTGCTCGAGGACCTTGGCAGGGGCGATTCTGTCCAGACTTAGTCGTGTGAGGACACAAGATGGAGCAGCTTGGCCTCTCCCAGCTCCTACTGGACATTCCACCAAGAACAATCCAATTCAACAAGCATTGGTTAAGTGACTATTGTGTGCAGAGAATCCCCTTCCACCTCAGGGATGCTCTTCCCCAGTTCCCCCTGACCTCAAGGATGCTGCTTTCTTTCTTGAGTCCAACTCACGGGTCACGGTGTGTTTCTTGGGGAGGCGCGATGGAAGGTGGTCGCTGGGTGACGTTTCTGTGCCGCTGTTTATTCTAAACCGAGAGCCCTTCCAGCCAGAAGACTTGGGTGGTTCCCAGAATCACGGGATCGGATGTCGGAGCAGAAGGACCTCGGAGGTCCTCTAGTCCGGCCGCTTCTTTTCAGGGTGAGGTACCAGACCCAGAGAGGGCACACGGGCTCTGAGGCTCGTTCACACCCAGGTTTTCCGACTCCAGCCCAGGGACTTGCTCCCTTCTCGTCTCTCACCCGCCCTAAGATGAATGGATGTGATGGAGGCTTGTTGGAGGGGCCGAGGCGGACAGAGAAGGTCAAGCTCAGGGGCTTCCTCCAGGGAAGTCTCCTGGGATCCTCACTTCTCCCCGGGGTCCCGCTTCATGAGCTTTGCCTCGCCCGCTCCTGAACGCCGTCCCACTCACCAGTTCTCCGCGGCTCACTCGGCATCAAAGCTGTGGTCGATGGCGTGCTGGGAGCTGCTCCGCAGCCTGGTCGCCACACACAGGTAAACCAGGAAGAGCAGGCAGAGCAGGGCCACCCCGGCGAAGAAGAACATGACCCCCGTGAACACCTGGGGCCTCATGGGGAGCTGGATCTGGGGGTTCTCGGCCGGAATCATGTTGGTGAGGTTCAGCATGTAGCCCAGAGACCAAGCAATGCTGCTGTTCTCCACCTGGAGGGGGAAAGGAGAAGCCTCAGATGGGCTGGGGGGAGGCAGGATAGTACAATGGCTCAAGCACTGAACACGGGCTTGGGAGAGACGAGTTCAAATCCTGCTTTGGAAGGCTCAAATATGATCTCAAATGTGATGATGTTTCTAAAGCCTTAGCACAGTGCCTGGTGCAGAGTAGGCTCTTCCTTTCCCCTCCTGGAGGCTTACTAGTAAGTCACTTCGGGTTTCTGAGCCTCTTTTCTTATTTTAAAATAGGTGGTTAATTAATAATGGTAATACTATCTGCTATAGCTGCCTCAGGCTAGAACTCTTCCACCAACAAGCCCCTCCCCAATGCCATTACTTTCTTGCATAGAGATAGAGCTGGAGGAGACACTACAGGCGGAATCCAACTCCATTTTACAGAGGAAGAAGCTGGGGCAGACAGAGGAAGTGACTTGCCCAAAATTACATGGCTAAGCAGTGTCTGAGGCTGGATTTGAATCCAGGACTTCCGGACCCCAGGACTGGTACCCTCTATCTGTCTATTCATTGCTCCACATGCAGACTCTACATTCTTCTCTCTGGGTAACAGGGTCCCCCGACACAATACAAGTTCCATCGGGATGACTGTCTCTGTATCCCCCTCTCTCATTATGTCTCATATGTCTTACAAGTTCTCTGCAACTTCGTATTCTTATCTGAGAGAGTTTAACTATGTGATCTATGAGCTGCCCTTCAGCGAGGTGGTGCAGTAGACAGTGCGCAGGGTCTGGAGTCAGAAAGAATTGAGTCCAGATTCAACCTCAGACATTTACTAGCTGTGTGACCCTGGGCAAGTCACATCACTCTTTTTGCCTCAGTTTCCTTATCTGTAAAATGAGCTGGAGAAGGAAATGGCAAATCACTCCAATATCTTTGTCAAGAAGAGCCCAAATAGGATCACAAAGAGTTGAATGAAAAAGTGAATGAACAATAAACGAGCCCAGGGCATATATCTACATGACAGGCCAGTCCTTTGGGCACCATAACTTATGGAGGAGCCAGTGCCCTGAATGGAAGAGATCATCTGTCCAAGTTGGGTTTGGGTGGGCAAATAGCAGAAAATTCAATGTGATTCCTAAAGGGCTGGGGAATGGAAAAATGGTAGGAGAAAGATTAGGGATCCCATGAAGGCTGAGGAGTAGAGAAAGGACCAGGAATCAGAGGACTAGTTTCAGATCCTGGTTCTGATTGTGCTGTGTGATCTTCACATCTCCAAGACTCAGTTTCTTTTCCTGGAAATTGGGGGTGGTGGACTAACTGCCCTTTGAGGTCCTTTCCAGACCTAGAATATTTGAACTTTATCATTGCAGCAGTTAATCTAGAACTCTCTTCTTTACTCTGCCTTTCCCCATCTTTCCCTTACTTATTTCTCTTCCTCTCCCAATGTCTGGCTCAATTCAATAAATAGAACCTTTCTGAGATGGGCATTTCTCTTTCCTTGAAAGAGAAATAAGTGGCAAAAGGGAGAGAGAAATGAAGAGAAGGAGGGTCAGAGAAACATAGAATGTATGAAAAGAGAGAAAAAGAAAAGGAGAAGGAAGGAGAAAGAAAAAATAAAAAGAGGGATAGAGAAAGAAGACAGAGAAATGGAAAAAAAGAGAAGGAAAGAGATAAAAAGAAAAGAAAGAGAAAAAAGAAGGAAGGAATGAAGGGAAGGAGAGAGAGAATAAAGAAGGCAATTCACCAACTTTATATGCAATATAAAATGTATAATCCCCTACATAGTAGCCTCAGATGAAATTTGTTTGTACAATTCCCTAACAAAATTAATTCTATATTTCTTGCAGTGCACTCAATTGTCACAATTCTCCTTTGGAGAATGAGGATGTTTTTGTTGTCTTAAGCTCAATGTTGTTTGCAGGGGATAAGATGTGAATTATGCAGGTAATTAGATGACATGTTGGATAGAAGCTGGGCCTGGAGTCAGGAAGACTCATCTTCTTGAGTTCAAATCTGGCCTCAGACACTTACAAGCTGGGTTATCCTGGGCACGTTACCCCCATTTGCCTCAGTTTCCTCATCTGCCAAATAAGCTGGAGAAGTAACATGGCAAATCATTCTATTATCTTAGCCAAGGAAATCCAAAATGGGGCCATGAAGAGTCAGACATTAAACAAAACAACTGGACAACGTGCAGATAATTTTTTCTTGTTAAGTTGATTCCACATCTATTTCTATTAAGAATGAGATCATCAGTGGATGCCATCTAAAAGTCATAACTACATAAATTTAAATAGATTCTTTAGGAAAAGAAAGTAGCCCAAAGAACTGGTGTGATATGTTGATGTATGTCACAGACTCCCAAAATAGCACTGGAAGAGCAGTTCATTTGTTGGTTCAGTCAATTTTTCAGTCTGATTTGTCATGACTCCATTTAGGTTTTCTTGGCAAAGATACTGGACTGTATCCATTTTCATATGAAAAAAATCTAAACCCTTTTTGATTAGAGAAATGCAAATTAAAATGACTCTGAGGTACCACCTTTTACCCATCCAATTGGCCAATATACCAGTAAAATAAAATGATAAATGTTGGAGGGAATGTGGTAAAACTGGGACACTAATGCATTGCTGGTGAACTGATCCAACCATTCTGGAGGACAATTTGGAATTATGCCCAAATGGCTATAAAAGAATACTACCTTTAATGCAGCAATACCACCCTCTAGGGCTGTATCCCAAAGAGATTTTTAAAAAATGGGAAAGGATCTGTTTGTACAAAAATATTTATAGCTGCTCCTTTTGTGATGGCAAATAATTGGAAACTAAAAGGATGTCCCTCAACTGAGGAATGGCTGACCAAATTGTGGTAGATGATGGCAGTGGAATACTATTATGCTATAAGGAATGATGATTACAGAAAGAGCTAGAAAACCTACATGAACTGATGCAGAGTGAAATAAGCAGAACCAGGAAAACATTGTTCACAGTAACAGCAATATTGTGGAATGATCAAATGTGATAGACTTTGCTACTAACAGCAATGCAATGATCCAGGACAATTCTAAGGGACTTATGAAAAAGAATACTATCCACCTCCAGAGAAAGAACTGTGGGAGCAGAAATGCAGATGAAATAGCTGTACTCTTTGTGGTGGCCCAAAACTGGAAAACGAGGGGATGCCCATCAATTGGGGAATGGCTGAGCAAATTGTAGTATATGTTGGTGATGGAATACTATTGTGCTAAAAGGAATAATAAAGTGGAGGGATTCCATGGAGACTGGAACGACCTCCAGGAAGTGATGCAGAGCGAGAGGAGCAGAACCAGGAGAACATTGTGCACAGAGACTAATACACTGTGGTATAATCAAATGTAATGGACTTCTCCATTAGTGGCGGTGTAATGTCCCTGAACAATTTGCAGGGATCTAGGAGAAAAAAACACCATTCATAAGCAGAGGATAAACTGTGGGAGTGGAAACACCGAGAAAAAGCAACTGCCTGAATACAGCGGTTGAGGGGACATGACAGAGGAGAGACTCTAAATGAACACTCTAATGCAAATATTATCAACATAGCAATGGGTTCAAATCAAGAAAACATGTAATGCCCAGTGGATTTACGCGTCGGCTATGGGGGATGGGGGGGGAAAGAAAATGATCTTTGTCTTTAATGAATAATGCTTGGAAATGATCAAATAAAATATAAAAAAAAGAAATGCAGATGAAAACGTGTGCTTTATTACTTGTTTATTTGGGATTTTAATTTTATAAGAGTATTCACTTATAAAAATGAATATGATAATACATATATAACCCAGACTGAATTGCTTGTCAGCTCTGGGAGGAAGGTGGGAAGAAGAGAAGGAGACAACATGAATCATTTAACTTCAGAAAACTTATGTGGAAATTTATTAAAATTAAAAAAAAAGATACTGGACTGGTTTGCCATTTCCCTCTTATAAAAATAGACTTGAATCCAGGACTTCAATTCCCAGAAATCCTTACTCCAGTTCCCCAGAGTGCTTTGTAATCTTACTGGGTTCTCACTTGGGCAGAGAGCAAAATCATTATTTAGAGGGTCTCTGCCCGTGGCAGGTTCTCTTGGCCTTTCCTATTTCCGCTTGCAAGCAGACGTGCTCTTTTGATAATGTAGGTGAGGTTGTGTCTAGGCCTCTCTGGGCCTAGACACGTGTTTTCTTATTCTGTATTTTCTTTAATCCTCAACCTTTAATAAACCTCTAAAAAAATAATACTCCTTGCAGAGAGAAACTAATTTCTACCTGCCTCAGCTTCCCCAAAATTTTAATCTTTACACTTTCCAGCTCATTTGGCAGATGAGGAAACTGAGGCTCCTCTTATATTGCCAAATCATCTTTGTGCTTCTCATATTCCTAAGACATAAAACTGTTCCTGGTTTCAAAGGAAATGGGGAACTAACTGAAGGTATAAACAAGATGATACTTCAACCAGAATGAAAACCTCCTAGCCTGTAAGGTCCTTGAATGGCACATCCCAAAACATTAGCATCTCTTCCATATTGAAAATCTTCTAAAAGGAGACTTCTCAGCCTCTTTAGGTAATTACAGACTTCATGACTTTTCACTGTTCAGAGCTAACCTACATCCCTCATGCCATAATTTTAACCCTCAACCTGGCTTCAGTGAAGAAGGGAGAAAAGTTGACCACCATCTTCTTTAAAGGGAGGAGGGAAATGTAGAGGATGGTGAGTACACTGAGTTGAGAATCAGAGAACCTGGGCTCATATTCTAGCTTGACTACTTAGTAGCCATGTGACCTCAAAGTCAGTTCTCTCTGGCCTCAGTTTCCTCATCTGTAAAATGAAGGAGGCAGTGTATCTTCAAAGTCCCTTTCACATCTAAATCTAATACCTTCCTAGTCATAGCAATCATTATTAAATTACTCAAAGACTTAGTTCCTTAACTCCCTTTACCAATTTTGGGCAACAACCCTCTGTCCATTTAAAGGTATGATCAAGGAGATGCTTACCTTAAAATTCTTCAGCTCCCTCATTAGCCCACAGGAGCACCATGCCATAGTCTGATAAGGGTCTGATAAAAGCTGAATTTAATAAGAGTAAAATTCACCAACATCTCATTTTCTAACTTTCTTTCATGTTAATGCATTTACTTAAGGAGGGAGGAATAATGGGAGAGAAGAATCAGTACCCTTTTTTTCCCCACTTACTTCTTTTTTAAAATGTATTTTCGGCCAAGTCTCGCTTGTGAATTTATAGCCATGTATTAGCAGATGATAGATATAATGTGCGGAGAAACAGTAGGACCGGGCATACACCTCGTCAAACTTGGGCAGCATCAGAGGCAGCTAGAAAGTAGATTTTTAAAAACATACAAATATAGCAGAAGCATGTTAGACACACATTTATGGACTTGTGCCTTTCAGCACACATGAATGCCTAAGGGTGGAGATACTAAAAGGCACCTACATCTATTCCCAGGATAAAGATGAGAAAGCATTGAGATTTAATCTATAGAACAGGCAGTTTTCCAGAGAGGATATAAAAAAGTTAGTAATCACTTAAAAAAAACAAAACATGCTCAAACACACTAATGACCAAACTGAAACAACTTTTAAGATTTAATTAGTACTCATCAAAGATTTTCAAAGATAACGAAAAGCCAAGAAAGTCAATGCTAGAGGGAAAAAGAAATGAACGCATTCATTACAGGTAGCATTGCAACGCACAGTAACTTTCTGGAAAATAACATAGTAATGCACAGTAAAAGCTGTAAAAACAATTCTATCCTCTGAGCGTATATTTTTATTGTTGGGAAAATAGTTTGAAAGTATTATCAAAAATAACAAAAACTTGAAAGCTTAAAGATTTTCTCATTTCCTTCCAGGAGTTCTTCAAGCAAAGGACAGATGACTCTTTGGACAGGTAGACTGGGGGATGGATTCTTACTTAGATTAGACATGGGTTAGACAAGATGATCTCTAACATCTCTTTCAACTCTGAGATTCTGGGCTCTCTGGGTAAAAATGAGAGGCAACCTAAATATCTGACAATAGGAGAATCAATAAATGATGTTCCACTCACTTAACGTACGCAATTCAGATGGACATGCAAAGGAAAACAAAGACAAGTGGAAGAACATTCGTGAACTGCTACAAAACAAACAAAAAAGAGAGCAACATGGAAAGAACAATAGACCTTCTCTGTGACCATAGAAGAGAGAAAGTACATGAGAATGAATGGAAAGAGCCTGATGGAGACATAGAGGGCTGAATGAAAAGTTCTTGGGACATTTTATACATTGCAATTTATTTCTCTAAAGATAAATCCTTGGAAAGCACATTTAGCTGACCTTTCTGATTGTTGATATTTCGTGATTTAGACAATCACTAAAGAACTAATCACTGTGTCCATAGGTACAAAGGCAGAGCACTACTGCTCAGCCTGAGAGAGTCTGCCAGTATCCCCTATCTGCAGGTATTCTCCTAAGTGTTGGGGTACAAAGACAGACAAAAACCCAAACCAAACCGGTCCCTACTTTTAAGGAGCTCCCAGGGGAGGGCTAGGGGAAACAATGTGCAAACAATAATGGACCAACAAGATTCTCACAAGGCTTTGGATCCCTCAGAAGAAGCCCCACTGACCTGACTCCAGCTCTGTAGGCAGAAATCCCAGGTGCTTGAGTTAAAGACGTCTAAAGCAAAGCTCCCCGTGAGGTTCAAAGCATGGGCAATATAGTAGAATCCAGAAAAAGCCTGCAATTCGAATTGTACAAAAGCAATGTTCTTCTCAGGATGACTATGAAAGGGGGGTGAGGGAGGAGGTGAGATATTTGTGGGGGAAGAGAGGAAGGGTTGGGAAATTCATCCTGAAGAAAGAGAAATGAACCTTTTTGTGAGGTTCAAGCTTACCACAAATGTGCCTTTGACCATTGGCTGATAGACCCCGTCAAACGAACAGTCTTCCTGGTCGGGACAGGCTTGAAAGTTGAAGAGGGAATACACCTTTTCTCTGCACAAAGCTGGGTCGCCAGTTCCTTCCAAGGCAATTGGGTATCCTGAGTCATAGTTGGTTGGTCTTAACTCTTCCGTGCACAGACTTCCAAAGATGTGTTCCATTGTGAGGATGGTCACGTAATCCCGAGGGTAACAGGGATTGACCACCTTGCCTTTGTCTGTTGAGTTCTGAAGGTCGAAATAATAAGGCAGAAGAGACTTAATTCTCTGATTAAAAATTGTATTCTTACTTAAATATTTAGCCTGTGCAATTAGAATTTTGTACCCTTGAACTATGCTTCCCAGCATCCCACTTTTGTCCTCACGTAGTTACGTCTTTACGTTTTGGAGATGAAGTTTCTATAAGCTCGTCCTCTCTCTCCTCCCACTACCGAGGTCAAGAACCACTGCTCTTTGCTCAGGCTTTATTTTTCTTCTACTTCAGTTGATTATTAATACATCTTATAAAATAAAATACTTGGGAGTTATTGGATATTAATTTTAATCTTACAACCCCAAGGCAATTTCCCAGCTCATGTCAAATAATAATAATAATAGTTATAATAGTAACAATAACAATAACTAACACTTACATGGAGCTTTCAGGTTTGAAAAGCATCTTGGAGATATTATCTCATTTGTGCTTCACAACAACCCAGTGAGGTACGTACTATTATTATTCCCATTTTACTGACGAGGGAACTGAGGCTGAGAGAAGTGAAGGGATTTGCCCCGTCACATAACTAGTGATCATCTTGAGTCAAGATTTGAACACTGATTCCAAGCCCAGGGTGCCATCCACTGTGCTCCCCAGCTCTCTCTAGACACGAGTATTCACCAATATAATTTTATGACTTGATAAATTTACAGAAAAAGCACAGGAAGTAGAGGGCTGGTTTTAGAGTCAGAAAGACCCGAATTTATATCCTGACTTTGATACATGCTAGTTATATGGCGCGTCACATCACATAATGCCTGTTAGTTCCCCAGAAAACTTCATAAGACTAAAAGTTATGAGTGGGTCATCTCTACCAGTGAAGGGCCTTCAGTTCCTGCACTAATAAACCACAGGAATGAACCCCAAAATAAATATTAGTTAAATGCTATGATGCACAATGTAGCCTATTAGGGTCTAGTTATCACTCCAAATAATTCTTATGGTACAATGGTGTCCCACCAAGAGAATTTTAATGCAGTCTAGTTGAGAAATGGGCAGCAGGTAACAAAGTAGAGTGCTGGGCCATGGCATCAGGAACACTCATCTTCATGAGTTCAAATCTGGCCTCAGACACTTACTAGCTGGGTGACCCTGGGCAAGTCACTTAACCCTGTTTGCTTCAGTTTCCTCATCTGTAAAATAAATTGGAGAAAGAAATGGCAAACTCTCAAGTTCTGTCAAGTTCGAATTATTTGTGAGTCATCAAACCAGGATGAGAAAAATGACTTTGGGATTACAGGAGGATCCAACTGCCAGACTGGCAGATCAGCTACGCAGACATCTTCTTGCTGGGTGGTGACAAAGTTTATTGATTTGGGGTGCACAATTTTTTGGGAAAATATCAGAGGCTGAGGGATTAGATAAGGGTGGTTAGTAAGTGATTTACAAGATGGAAACAATGGATGTAGATTGCCTTAGTGGCTCTAAAAAGTGTTTTCTATAGAATAAGAATCACAGATAGCTGAACTCATCTGCATATCAATGTATGACTCAATACTGAATGTTCTTCTCACAGAACTCCTGCATCAGTGGTTTTCTTGGCAAGACTAGTATTTGTGGAGGAGGAAAAGCAGATTATGTGCTTGGCAATCTCTAAACTCTGATTTCCCAGAGACCTTGCAAACAGGGGTGCATTGGGCATTCCACAGCCTTGCTGGAATGGAAGCCCCTAATCTTCTTATGCTGTTCCCACAGCAAACCGGGCCAGTAACTTTGCCAAGCAAACCCTAAATGGGTTCATGGAGTGTTGGACACAACTAAAACGACTCGGCAACAACAGAGAAGTTGAAAAGTGAAGGAATTAATTGGTTTTTTCCAACACTGTGATGCAAAATTTCAACATTTCCCAGTGAATTAAATCAAATGGAACATATGTTCCTTGAGGAGTTGTACCATTTCCCCCCCTGTATCTTCAGTGCCTAGTCAGAGTCTTGTATGCAGTAGGTGCTTAATGAATATTTGTGAATAACTGTTGATAACATGCAGTATTTGTTATAGTAGGTACCTATATAATGCCTAAGCACTGGGTGAAAAGGAACTGGGATGATGGTAACAATTCTACGGCATAGGGGGAAACTGAGACTTCTGTGGATGTACTGGGAAGTTTGGTGAGGAATCAGGTTGAGGAAAAAAGGGATGAATTCCGTTTGGGCCATCTTAGGATCAATACTGTATATTAGCTGCAAGGCAGAAGAGTGGTAAGGGCTAGGCAATGGGGTGAAGTGAATTACCCAGGGTCACACAGCTAGGAAGTGTCTGAGGTCAGATTTGAACTGGGTTTTCCCCATCTTCAAGCCTGGCTCCCTAACCATTGATCAGTCTTTAAATCCAAGATATGCAGCACAAACAGTGGAGTTTGTGTTTATGGTTTTATAGATCGAGGCATCATTTTGGACCCATAACAAATATCTGAGGACAAATGGATCAAGTCATGTCTCCCCACATGGCCCCAGCTGGCCCCAACTGCACCTACACTTACCTGGAAGAGTCTTGCAAGAAAGCGCTTCTCAGCTTCATCTCGGCCGTAGCACTGGAAGCTGTGTGTGTAGAGGGTGTAGGGATAACCGTAGAGGGACACCTGAACCATGCTGTTGGCACTGTGCCCAGCCTCCTCTTGGGGGGCGAATGATATCTGGGTAGAGGCCCCACCAAGGTCCAGTGCCCCTGTAGTCTCCACCCCATGAGGATGGGTCCAAGTGTTCCACATGTTCTTCTACATCACAAGAAAAGAAAAGGAAGCCTCAGATGTCTGGGTTTCTCTGGGTTCCCATACTCATCACTCTGTGCCCTGGGGAAGCATCCTGATGCCAGGCTCTACATCAGGGAAATTCTTTTGGAGATGATTTTTCTTGGTACAAACCAGGCATGTAGCCATTAGAGGCCCAAGAGAATAAGGTGTTGGGGGAGCCCAGCTTTAGAAGGCTCCAACCAAATGAAGTAGATCTTCAGACCCTAGATTTAGGGTCCAAGAGGACCTTAGAGGTGGCCAAGATTTAGAGGTGTCAGAGACCTCTGAGGCTATCTAGTGCACCCATTTTATGGGGGAGGTCACAGAGGTCCAGGGAGGAGCAATATCTTGTCCAAGAGCACAAAGATAGTATCAAAGGCAAGATTTAAACCTGGGTCTTTCCTTCAGAGCCAGAGATCTTTCCATCACACATTGTTGCCTCTTAGAAATATTCTGATGGATGCCCCTTATAAATTCAAAATGCATGTGTCCATGAAAAGCCATACACAGAGCTTGGTCTTGGTTCTCTTTAGGCAAGGGTTGGGGGAACCAAGTGTTGCTTGCTCACATCTCTTAAGGCTGGCCTTCATTTCCTATAAACTGGCAAAGAAGTGTCTTCCCATCACACTCCAGCCCCATTTTGGTCCTGTGTCAGTACTAGACCAAACTATCTCTCCAGTTCTATGCAGGTGATATTACTTTTCATTGCAATCCAGCAAGCATTTATGAATCATCTGCATGCAAAGAACCACGCCAGACAAGGGGGAGAGATACAAAGACCAAGAGAAAAACGGAGCCCGTCCTGGGGTCCTCAGGGGCATTTTCCAGGCGCCATATGCAATGGGAATGGTACACAATGACTCTGCCGGGTCAGCATGCATGGGGTCTTGGCTCAAGCTCACAACCTCACAGGGACAGGGAATAGCAAGATGAAAAAACCATGCAGTTGTTTGCACACACCTCCAAGAAATTGCCCATTAAATAGTTGGCTGTAATCCATCCATACACCCCTTCCTCTTGCCCAGAAATGATTTGAGCGCCCCTAAAGTCAAAGGGCTGAGACTCGAAGTAGGTCCGAATGCTTGCAAGGACTCCTCGAGCTGCCGATTCATTTCGCAACCTACGCAATGCACAGAACACAAATTGTTGAGCTGACCGGGGACAGGCCCCTCTTCACCCCAGAGGGTGCTAGGGTGGCCTGGTACTGCACCCACCTTTGGGGAGGGACCCTGCCAGGAGCAGCTGTGCGCAGGGGCCGCTGATACAGAGCACCTAGGGCAGCCCCAGCAGCGCCAGGTGCGGAGAGGCATCCACCTGTGCATTGGGAGAAAAGGGAGCCTCCGAGGGAAAAAGGGAATTTTCGCTCCAGATGGGGGAGCCTCTGCAGTGGGAATTCCCTCTCCCAACGCCCATCGGGAGCTGAGAGTCTGGAGCGACTTGCCCAGATCACCCAGCAAGAAGCGTCAGAGGCCGGTGAGAGCCCCCGAGGTGTTAGCCTCCGCCGGGCCTCCCGATGCCCGGCTGGTCAGTCACCCGAGGGGGAGGGCTCAGAAGGGCCAAAGTGTATGTGTCATTGCAAGGCTGGACAGTGACGGGAAGAGGGGTGTGTGCGGAGACCTGTGGAGAGACACGAGACTGTATTTAGAGGCGTGTGTGTACGTGGGTAGAGATGTGGAGGGGGGATGGACGGGGGATGGGTGGAGGGAGCTGTGTGTCTGTGTAAACACATGCATGCATGTATGGTATGTACAGACACGTGTTTGTGCGTGTCTGTATTTATAGGTGTGTATATAGAGAGATATACATGCATGGATGGAGACATGTATGCGTACATAGATGTTCTTCTGGAAATAGGTGTGTCAATATAGATGTGTACCTGCATCTAAAGACATGCATGTATATACATGTTACATGTCAGTATATTTCTAACTACGTGTGCATGTATATATAGACAGATATATAGTCACAGATATGTACATATAGATAGATACATATGTATAAGTATGTAGAGATAGAGATATTTGTGTAAGGCAACTCCTAGAGGGCTCAGTGGAGAGAGTGCTGGGTCTGGATTAGGGAAGGCCTGGGTTCAAATCTGACCTCAGACATTTACTAGCTGTGTAACCCTGGACAAGTCGCTTCAACCTGTGTGCCTCAGTTTCCTCATCTGTAAAATGAGCTGAAGAAGAAAATGATAAACTATTCCAGTATCTTTGCCAAGAAAACTCTGTAGATAGCATTGGTGTGCTGTGGTCCATGGAGGCATGAAGGATGAGACACAACTGGATGACTCAACAACACCAAATGTAAAGTGAGACATATGGAGATAAAGATAGAAGAATGAGGAGGTAGGTCTAGGTATGTGTAGATGGATGTAGAGACACGTGGATCTGCATAATTAGATATGTCTAGAGGCAAGTGTATGCACAGAGAGAGAGAGAGATTCGGATATGGATATGTAGACATGTGCGTAAGTCTATTCATAGATATTTATATACTATATACTGTGTGTATTAGAAAATTTTGTGCCCTTGGAATTCATCTCCCAGCATCCCTTTCCCTTTGTCTTCACGTTTCCATTTGCTACGTGTGTCTATAGTTCAGTAACTCCACCCTAGCTCTCTCTGCACATGCAACTGTGGCTGAGTTAGCCTCCTTTTTACTCTAGCTTTTTATTTTAGTTATTATTAATAAATCTTAAAAATATAATATTTGGAGTATATTAATTTTAAGTTTACGCTTGTGTAAACCCATGTGTATATATATATATATGCATTCCCTATCTCTCTCTACCTACTTACCTCTATATACCTAACTACCTATCCATCCATCCATCCATCCATCTATCTATCTATCTATCTATCTATCTATCTATCTATCTATCTATCTGTCTGTCTGTCTGTCTGTCTGTCTGTCTGTCTGTCTGTCTGTCTATCTATCTGTCTGTCTGTCTGTCTGTCTGTCTGTCTGCCTGCCTGTCTATCTCTCTGTCTATCTATCTATCTATCTATCTATCTATCTATCTCTGTCTGTCTGTCTGTCTATCTGTGTCTGTCTATCCATCCATCCATCTATCCATTCATCCATCCATCCACCTACTTATCTATCTGTCTGTCTTTCTGTCTGTCTGTGTCTGTCTATCCATCCATCTATCTATCCATCCATCCATCCATCCATCCTTCCATCCATCCATCCACCTACTTATCTATCAATCTATCTATTCATCCATCCATCTCTCCCTCTCTCTGTCCCTCTCTCTGTCTCTCTGTCTCTCTCTCAATCAATCAATAGGTCCATCAATCTCTTGATCTATCTGTAATCTCATTTGATTCTCACAACAACCCTCTGAGGTAAGTAATAGCTAAGAGTCTGAAGCAACATTTGAACTTGGGTTTTCCAGTCCCCCCAGGACTCTCCACCAGGTAGCCTTGCAGCCTGTAAAAGAACTAGGGAGAGAGGGCCTCCAAGGCACCGCCACAACCTCAAAGCCATTCCATTCATGGATAAAAGTCAGAGGGACTCTTTTCTCCGCTGTTCTCTAGGGTGGAGCAGGTCCTCTCTGTTGACAAGGAAGTTCTTTGAGCATCCGGGTCTCCAACAGAACAAGGAGGGACCTTGTCCAAGCCCCTACCTTTACAGAGGCCCAGAGAGGGGTGTCCATAGGGGTTTTAGAAGCCTGTATCTAGGGAGGGATCTTAGAGGTGCTCTAGTCCCACCTGTTCATTTTACAGATGAGGAAACTGAGGCCCATAGAGTTAAAGTGACCCACCAGGACTTGACCCCAGATCCTCTGATTCAAAGGCACTCATTCCTCTTTCCGTGAGGCCACTCTCTCTGAAGCTGTGCCAGGGGATGGACCTGGTTAAATCCTATTGTTTCTACCTCTAATGTGGCCCTTTCTCTTCTCTGGTGTAGGTCCTCCTCAGCTCTTGCCTGGACTCTTGCACTAGCTGCCGGGGGTCATCTTCTACTCAGCTGCTCCAATGGTTTTCCTAAGGCACATTTGTGGTCATGCTTCTCCTCCCGTTATTCCAGCAGCTCCCTATTGCCTCCAGGATCAGAAACGCTCCTCCAAGGCCTTCATAACTCCTCCTCCTCCTCCTCCTCCCTTTCTAGGCTCCTGATGCTTGTCCCTCGCACACATACTCCTGAATCCAGGGACACCGGCCTCCTGGCCGTTACATGAAAGAGACCCTCCATCTCTGGCTGTCCCCAAGCCAGGAACACTGTCCCTCCTCTGCTCCAAGCTGACCTCCTTGCCTTCCTTTAAGAACCAGCCAGAATCTTCTGCAAGATCCCTTTCCCAGGCACCCTCACTCTTAGCTCTCCCTCTGAGGCCATCCCTGGTTCATGCTGTCTGTATCTCGTTTGTCCATCCCTGTTAACTGCCATCTCTCCCATTCGCCTGGGAGCTCTTCCCGGGCAGGGGCTGTTCTGGGCTTCCTCTGCATCCTCAGGGTCTAGCACACAGTAGGCACTTCAGAAAGGCTAAATGAGTGATCAATTGGTCCATTTGGACAGAAACAAGGCCTGGAGCCCTCCACAGGATCAGACTTACTTGGGAAGGTAGGTAGACCTTGCTTAGATCTTGTTTCTTACTCTGGGTAGTTGAGTGACTGAGTGAGGAGGAAGAAAAGGAGGAGGAGGAGGAGGAGGAGGAGGAGGAGGAGGAGGAGGAGGAGGAGGAGGAAGGGCCCATCCTTGACTCTCCATTGAGAATGACCTGCTAGCACCAATTTTAAAAACACCCCAATTCGCTGCCTTCCCAGTGCCCATCCTCATCAAACATCTTCTCAGCCCTTCATTTTGCCAGGCCCCTTCATTAAAGAGTTTTTAGTCATCCCTCTTCCTCTTAGAAATGAAGAAAATTCTGAAGCCCCGAAGGAAAAGCACTCATTATGAAATCCTTTCTATCTCATTTTCTCAAGCGATTCTCTTGTCTTTTTCTCTCTGACTAGGAAGCCCTCCTACGTGGTTAGGACTAACGTTCATGTTTCTCTCTGAAGGAGGAAGGGGAAAAGTCAAAAGGATATCTTGGAAGCAGTCAGAGGACCAGGCTAAGGGGTGGGTCGGTGACTTCATTCATACACTGAGTTCTGCGATGGGGAAACTTTTTATGTCCTGGGCAAGTTGGTAACTCTTAGGCTTAGTCCATTGGCATCAAAGTCCAGTAGAAACTTGGGCCTTATATTGACTTAGAAAACCACAAACAAACATTATCTAAGTCATGCTGTATTTTCACTTATTTTGTTTTTTATAAAAATTTTCAATTGGTTTGGTCCTTGAGTTTGGCCTCTGAGCAGAGCAGAGATAGAATAAATGACTGGCCTAGGGTCATACATCCAGTGTGTGTCAGAGGTGGGACAAGAACCCATTGGGTCTTCTTCGCTCTAAGGTCAGTTCTGTATTCACAATACTACATAGTCTCTTTGGAGCCATCATCCTGGAAGGAATCATGGGGGGAAAAGATTTCCACCTCATTTGTGTTACAGACAAATCTAATCTGACATGGAACCATGTCTTGGGTTCCTCAGAGAAGGAACTGAATCTTTAGATGTTCCTCTTCCTCAAGTTGCTTCCTGGAGGCACCCACAGAGAATCAAAGGCAGGAGAACTAGAGGAAGAGGTGCCTGACGTAGCTGGGTGAGTGACTCTCTCGCTGGAGAGCCCAAGTTTTCAGGGAAGTCTAGAACACAAAAGGACATCAGAAAACGCCCTTCTTTATGATAAGGTCACGGGCCCATGGGAGAGAGCTGAGAGGTTTATAAATGCATAGACTTGGAGTGAGAAGAGACTTCGGGGGCCATCCAGTCCAATTCCCCCATTTTGCAGGTGGGAAATCTTTGGCCCAGACAGGTTCATGATTTGTCCAAGGGACAGAGCCTCATGACAGAGTTTGGATATGAACCAAGGTCACGAGATTCTAGGTTCTAGGTTCTTCCCACCTTCCCATGCCACGGAAGGCAGGAGCAGCTCCTGTTCCTAAAACCGAGGGGCAACTTGGCTTTGTAGGGCATTAAATGGTGTTCCCCAGCCAACCTTAAATTTCAAGGAATTATACAGTAGAGAAATACTGCAAGGGGCGTTCAAAGACAGTGGGATTTGGCCAGGAGTCATGCGTCCAAATATAGCTGACCCAGAAGAAATGAGGCCTCTGTTTGAATTCAACCACTTGGAATTTTCAATCTGTCCATCTGGTCCATGATAACCTCCAATGGACTTGGTGGGTTTGTTTGGTTTTTTGTTTGCTTTGGATTGGACCTATGATTTCATTCAGCTCAGAACTACCAAAGAGGAAGCCAGACCAACACCAGCTTTGGGGTTGAGAGTCTTAGAGTTGCCCAGAACCCCAAACAACAACAACAACAACAACAACAACAATGATAATAGCCAACAGTTAAATAGTAGCTACTATGTGCCAAGCACTTGAGATAATACTTCACTTAGGAATGAGGTGACTTGACCAAGGCCACACAGCCAGTCTGGGGCAGAGTGATTGCGCTGGATGGTCTCTTGGGTCCTCTCCAGCTCTCAATCTATTTGCCTATGACTTAATCCCATATCTTCCTCACTCTGAGACAATATCTCTACCCACTCCAACACGTTGGTCCCTCTATAGACTGATTTGGATGGAATATGGTTTAAACCAAAAAATTTCATGGCATGACTTCCAGGTCAGTTTGAGACTCGGTTTACTTTCTTGAGAAAATGGCAGGCCATAAAAAAGTTCGCCTGGAAATAAATCCTGTACTTTCATTACTCTTGCTAGGTGAGAAGTAGTTCTAGAAACATGTAATTGAAATGAGTGAGGCCTTATTGGACGAGGAGCAACTAATTACAGAGAAAGCAAAATTGAAGACTGTCCTCTCAAACCTACATTTTTCTCTGGAACCACAGGGAGCTGCCGTAAGCAGGAGTCATCCTTGTTGTCTTTTTTATTTTCTTCAGTGCAACAGCAATTCTCTTGCCATGAAACCATCAAAGAAAGGCAGTCCTTTGGGGATCTTGGGTTCACAGAGTCGCCGTTGGAAGAGCTCACTCTGAATAGATTTCCTTCTCTGCTATCACTGAGAAGAGGTCATCCAGCCTCTGGTGAGGAGGAGAAGTGGCTGCCTCTTGAGGGGAGCAGCCTACCTTGGGGTGGTACTCACGGTCACAACACGCTTCGTCCCATGCCCCCTCATAACTGCCACTCACTCACTGGTCCTCCCTCTCCCATGTAGGCTAAACAAAAAGACACCCAAAGTCTCAATTCTATAAAATCCAGTTTTCTTTTGGATGATGGCCTGCCTTTTTCTGACTGGTCTCTAGTCAAGCGCTCGAGTATTTCTGTCAATCTGACTTGGCACTCATATTTCCAAGACCTCACCTGAGCAGCCGCATGCCTGCTGTGGCTCCCAGATGAGCAGGAGTGCTTTTGTGGAGGTCGGCTGGAATCTTCTCCTTAACTCTCTGCATGCAGTCCTCAAAAGCTCTGGGAACGGCTTGGGGGTTATCACCATAGCTGGAGATGCCAGAACCTAGAAAGAAAGAAAGACAAGCATAGCACAGTGCTTAGCACCTAGTAAGTGGTTAATAAATGCTCTTCATTCATTCATCTCCTCTTAGCTTTATCACGGAGCGACAATAGATGGTCTCATTTTTTATATTTCTTTACTTATTTAATAAGCCCTTACCTTCTGTCTTAGAATTGATACTGAGTATTGATTCCAAGGTAGAAGAGCCCTGGGACACATACCTAGGAAGTGTCTAAGGCTGAATTTGAACCCAGGACCTCCCTTCTCCAGGGCTGGCTCTCTATCCACTGATCCCCTAGAGGTCACTTTGCATGGAAGTTGTAGACCTAATTTCTAGGAAGATATTGGACTACTTGGGGGAATCAGGACTGAGGGGTAACACATGGAAAAGCCACCACTTGGCACTCTCTCTGCCTCTTGAGGATAGAAGCAACAGTTGGCACCATTTACCACCCCCTCCACTCTCGTACTCCTCCCTCAGCCACTTTCTTCTGAAGACTTCCATGCCCATAATTACCCACTTCACCTAGGTGTGCCCATTGTGATGCTCAGACATGCAACACCCTCACCCTGCTTGGGAGAAGCAATTATGGGTTTGCATGACTTCCCAGCCAAGGAAAGAGTCCCCACTGCCTTTCTTCTTCTCTTGGACCTCTCTGGATCTCAAGTTAACTGCTCTGCAGGGGCCAAGGATGGCAGGTACTTGGATTCCACCCATCAGTCTCAGGTATGCCCCACTACCTGAGGAGTTCTGGCCTGAGGGGCTCAATAAAAGACCCAGGCGGAAGTTTCTTTCCAAAGACATCTCAGCAGCATGGCAGGATTACCCTGAAGATTTGCAGCTGTATGTCCTACCTTAGATATATTGTATTCCCAATAAAATGTAAGCTCCCTGAAGGCAGAGATTGTTTAATTTTGGTCTCAGCACCATAGACTCTTAACAAGCGATTTTGGATTCATTTCTTTAGTAGAGAAATGACTTCTTTTCATCACTCCTGCCTCTCCAGCTTCCCTTTTGTTCAAGGCTAGTTGCCCATGCTGTGTGTTGAAGTCGAGAAAAGAATGAGCCAGCTGGATCCCTTTCCAGTCTAGCATTTTCTCCTGAGCAGGACTCGCCTTCCTTTATTTGTCACTGTGTGCTCTGATCTTTTCTCTTCTAGCTTCCTGGGCACAGGGAGGCTATCAGACAAACCCCAGCTATCACAGAGAGCCCAAGCCAGTGGATGGACTGCCTAGCCTGGACCTGATGCCCAATGCTTCCTTGTTCTGAACCTGCCACTTATGTGAAGGGGGGTGTTGACTTTACACCCCGCAAGAAGCTAAGAAATCTTGGTTTCTGAGGTTGTGCCTCCAAGGAGGTACTTCAGATGTGACACTTAGCTATTTAAGTCTCATCTTACAGTAATGTTAGGGCTTCTGGTCAACTGGTATCTGCTTGGAGACATGGGGCTGCCCAGATTAAAGAAGAACAATCCATTTATAGAAAGTGCTGTTGGGTGGCATCGCTTTCCCCGCCTCAAAGCATAGACACCCACCCAAAGGAGGCTGAATTCTGTCCTCCTCATTCTCCACAATTCTTCTCCAGGAACTGTCATTGGTTGAGAATGTCCCCAGTGCGTGTTGGTAGAGGGAAACTGGCCAAACAGTATTCTTGAGATATAGTACTTTTCACTTCCTTCTCTTTTTGAGAAAACTATTATGTTCTTGCTTTGACCAAATCAACTAGGAACAAGGATGAAATCAGTGTTGGAATACCGCTGCTATTGCTCCAGAACCAAAACAAATAAGACCCCAAGATTCACTAAAGAGTAGAGGTACCACAGTGTATAGTGTAGAGCACTGCACTTGGAATGACAAGGACTTGAGTTTGGATATGGTATAAGGTACTGGTCTAAAACCACATTTCCGTCAAATTATTTTTTCAGTCTTCCCAGCAGTTCTTGTCAAGTAGGGGAGTCTCCCCTCAAGTCCTTTATGTCCTGAGGTTTCCTGGATACTAGGTTATTGAGTTCAATTGTATTAAAAAAAAAACAAAAAACTTTTCCTTATGTAGTTCCTCTCATTATTTCTTGAGGATTTTAGACCTCTTTGTTCCTACCAATAGATTTTTATTTTTTTAGCTGAAGAAAGTATTTGAATTCAAATGCTATCTTAGCTGCTCTCTCCACGAATCTGGGGAAATCATTTAAATTATCTCAGCTTCAGCTCCCTCAACTCTGAAATAGGTACATAATTCTTTAAAAAAAAAAAACTCTAACTTTCTGGCTTATGTATAATTGAAAATCTTTACCCTAAAAAAGAACTACATTTCCCTGGAGCTCACCACCTTCCTGTCATTATGTACTTCCTGTAGACAGGGGATCTTAGGCAGGGACATAGAGGGTCCTGACTCTTTACTTCCTGTCCTGAGCTTGGTGGTGGTAAGGTGTTTGAACTGGCTGATCAGCCATGGGCACGTGGTCTTTATTTTGTATCTTCTTTATGCCTTGATTTCTAATTATCATTAATAAATATCTTAAAATACATTATTTTATTACACATTAATTTTAATTTTTACACTTAGAATCAATACTGTGTATTTGCTGAGTCAGATGAGCACGAAGAGCTAGACAATGGGGGTTTGAGTCCACCTTTTCCATTCTCATTGTTTATGGAATGTCATACGTCGAAACTCCCACATAGCCTCAGAACTTCTACTCTACAAGTCCCTGGGCAAGATTTGAACCCAGATTTGAACCTAGGACCTCCAACCTGCAAGCCTAGCTCCCAATCCACCAGCTGCTGGTTGCAGCATTTATCCAACAGGATTATCGTGCGGATCCAACGGCATAACATATGTTAAGAAGGTCCACCTTTACTATTAGTACCTATCTACGAGGCTCGATGGTGCAGATGGGTGCCTGTCTGCCCCACGTTCACAGAAGCTCCCTGAACCTTCTCATTGCCTTGGACTCACTTCTGGCAACCAAAGGGAAGCCAGCGAGGAGGGAATCCAGGTCTTCCTCCCACAGGCGCCCTCCTTTGGAGCTCTGCTTTGCCACATGTGCCCACGCATGTAGAATGTTCCCACGCAAAAAGCTCCCGTCTCACTGCAGAGCCCAGAGGGAGAGCCTCCGACAGCCGGCCCCAAGAAGTTCAAAGAGCTTTTGCTTCACCCATTGGCAGCCTCAGAGAGCCACTTACTCTCACTGAGGGAAGCCCAAGAAAGGAGGGGACCAGCCAAGCGCCTTACCCTGAGGCAGACGCCGGGTACAGACCCTCCAGAGCGTCAGGATCGGGGCGCCTGCGGACTCCCAGAGCTGGAAGGGATTCGGTGCCCCACTTGGAGTCAGGGAGGGCTGGGCTCAGATCCCACTTCAGGCATTCACTGGCTGTGTGACCCTGGGCCAACAACTTCACCTCTCTGGGTCCAGCCCTTCATTACAGACAGGGGTAACGTGATTGGCTCAAGGATGCTCACCGAGTCTCCTAACACCAGATCTCGGCCCTCCCTGGACCACCGCCTGGCCTCTCACCTGTCCTTCCAGGATGGGTGTCGGGGGACAGACCCAAGCCTCTTCCCTCCCTCCACCTTCCTATTGCGGCCTCCCGGGGCTGGAGAAGGGTCTTACCTTTCACGCTGCACCTGTAGGTCTGGTTGACGACTCCCGTGTTGTTCTCTTTCTCCGCTGGCCACTGGTACACATAGACGGTGGTCCTCGAGGAGCCAGCGTCCAGCACTATCCCATACTAAACAAAGGCACGACAAGGAAGATCAGGACTGCTTGGGCCCCAGAGAGACTCCGCCGCCCCACGGCTTCTCAGTTCCATCACTCAGTTTGGTTTAACCAGTACCTATGTGCTTAGTCTGTCCAACTCTTCATGACTCCATTTGGTGTTTCCTTGGCAAAGAGTGGTTGGCCTTTTCCTTCTCTGGCTCATTTGACAGAGGAACAAACAGAAGCCAACAGGAGAACTGACTTGCCCAGGATCACATGGCTAGATTGCCATTTCCTTCTCTGGCTCATTTGACAGAGGAACAAACGGAAGCCAATGGGGGAAACGACTTGCCCAGGGTCACATGGCTAGATTGTAATTTTCTTCTCCGGCTCATTTGACAGATGAGAAAACTGAGGCAAACAAAGTAAAGTGACTCACCCAGGGACCACAGCTAGTAAGTATCTGAGGCTGGATTTGAACTCAGGAAGATGAGTCTTCCTGGCTCCAAGTCTGGCAGTCTATGCACTACAGCACCACCTAACTGCCAAGTTTAACACATAGTTTCTCATTTAAACCTCACAACAGTCCTATTGGGAGGCACAAGTCTCATTAACCCATTTTACAGATGAGGAACTGAAGCCCAGAATTTAGAAATGGAAGGAAAATTAAAAATTCAACACTTACACAGTTTTCGTGGGTAGAAACAACTGATGCTAGAACCCAGCTAGTAAGACTACTTAGTTAAAATGAGAAGCGAGCAGTAGCAGCCCTTCTTCTACACCTGATCCCATTCTGTTCCCTTAAATCGTAAGGAGCCCAAGGCTCCCCTGGGACCCCCATCCTCTCCCCACCTTCCCACATGGATTCAATTAGTCCTACAGCTTGCTTGGTGGTCCTTCCCCAGCTCAGAAGGGCCCTTTTAGTCGATGCTGACACAATCACGTCCATTAGGGAGCAAAGAGGGGCACTAAGAGCAATATATAACGAATTAATTTTGTGCCAGAGGCAACGAGCACTGCATTGGGACCCCAACCCGATGGCTTCCCGTGCTTGACACTGGAGACCCGTAGTTATTGGCTGAGGCAAATGGCTTCTTGCTGTCTCTGGAGAAGTCTGCGCTAAGAAGAAAAAAGAAGAAGAAGGGAGCTCCCCAGGGAGAGAGGAATCTCCTGCCCTCAGCCTTCCATGTTTATCAACCTTCCCTCAAAATCATTAAGAAAGGCACATTATAAGGCTCAATCCACACTATTCTCTTCTTCTCGATCACTCAAGTCTAGACCAGAGATGCCACCCACAAGTCACGTCTGCAGTGGAGCTGAACCAGACGAGAGGACCAAGGGGGCTCAGGGCACAGAGAAAGCCAGACCCGGAGATGGGGGGTCCTGGGTTCAAATTTGGCCTCAGACACTTCATAGCTGTGTGACCCTGGGCAAGTCCCTTATCCCTCATCGCTTAGCCCTTGCTACTCTTCTATTCTGGAAGCAATAGAGAGTATTCATTCAAAATTAAAAGGTAGGAGTTTTTAAGACTATAATTGGGATGTAGTTAACAGATGACTTTAATTTGAGGTTCTCTAAGTCAATAGGCAGGGCAGAGATCCTTAGGCACTGCGTAGTGGCCCTGTTTCCATTTCAGTTGGATGCCGCTCTCTAAACAGTGAAGAAAGCAATAAATCAGGCGCTGATGTGTTGCATTTTGCTGATTTCTGAGCTGTACATACTCCCACTGAAAATTTAACAATGGGCTCTTCCTGCTGAGCTGTTTCCCCCCTCCACACACAGAGACATTTTTTCCCCAAGGTTGTCCCTCCTGACATTTCTGCTCACTCTTCACACGGGTTGCCCCGGCTCTCTTTCAGAGATACAACAATTAAAATTGTCCCCAAACAGAATGAGCCCTTCCGTGGAGGCTCTGAAGCCCAGGCTGGATGGCTGCTTGTTGGGCATTGTGTGGGTAAAGTGTACATAGAGACGCCAGCCTAAACTTCCTCGACTCTGAAGGACAACAACCATCCATGCTAGAGCGCAGATTTCTTTCATGTATGACTTGAGCTGAACGGGAAGAGGAGAAGGGAAAGGGAGAGGAATAAGCATCTAGTAGGTGGCTTCTAGGTTCCAGGATCTTCCAGGATCCCTGGGAGGGAGATGCTATTATTATCTTGATTTACAGATGAGGAAACGAGCAGATGACTTCCCTAGAGCCACACAGCCAATATGTGTCTGTGGCTGGATTTGAACTTGGCTCTTCCTGCCTGCAGACCTAGCTGTCTATACACTGTGCCATCTAGCTTCCAATTCTCAACTTTGGTGATTCTAGAATCCGTGGATCTTTTCAAGGATCAGCTCCAATGCCACCTCCTAGAGGATGCTTTTGCTGGTCTTCACTCCCACTAGTTTGCTTTGTAATTCTTCCTCTGAGTTTTAATCCTGCTCCTGCTTGCAAGCTGTGTAACCTGAGGTATGTCGCCTACATTTCTGGCCTTCATCTCAAACTGAGAAAATCTCCAAAGTCTCTTTTCTGCTCTAAGTCTGTGACCATGAGTGGGTTACTTCACCCCTCTGAAGAGAGTGCTTAGCACAGCGCCTGGCACATAGTAGGTGTTGAATAAATGTTTTTGATTTGTTGATTGAACTTTAGTTTCTTCAGGGGCAAAATTAAGATAATAATGCCTGAGGTATTACTCTTTTGGGTGGGTGGCTCAAAGGAAGGAGAGAACTATATAGATGTCAGACACTGTTCAAAGGAAGCACAGAAGAGTGGATAGATCATTGGACTTAGAGTCAGGAAAATCTGGGATCAAATCCCACCTTAGACCCTTACTCATTGAATGACCTTGGAAAAGTCACTGGACAGAATTTCCTCCTCTATAAAATGAGACATTTAATGACCTCCAAGTTCTCTTCAATTTGTTAATCTATGATCCTTTTTCTAGGATTCTATTAGTTAAATTTTAATTAATTTAATAATAAAAATTTAATTAAAACAACTAATTTTAATTAATTAAGAACATTCTTAGGTTTGATTATGAGAACATACCAATCCGATAACTGAGGAAAAACAATCACAGTATTAACTTTTGAGCTAAAAGTTTAAGGACAGTGACAACTTCTAACCAATGTTTCACAAAACAGTCACATCAACTGTGAACTCAAATTTCTCTTATAAAAATAACTTGCTAATCAAAACAAACAAACAAATAAAAAGGAGGATAGAGATGAGAGTTAGAGTGAAACCTCATTCCTGTTTTTCATTAGATGTGCTTTCTGATTTTTTTTAGCATCATCTTGGCCATGTTAATCCTGGAGAAGCCAATGTTGGTTTACATCACTAGCTGAAGAAGTCCCCAGTGCTTTCTTTTTATCTCTAGGATTTTATGGCTATGAAATGCCAGAAGACTTAGTTAAGCCCTAACTATGAGACTTAAGATGTCCTATTTTAGAAATGGTTAAACCTAACAGAAATTTCAAAAAGTAAAATATAAATCTAAACAGAATATTGGAAAAACTAGATTTGCTAGAGCAGTAGTGGTTATCGAATGGAAATTTTAAAGAATACATTTATTTTTCAGCTTCCTATAGTACCTTTCCAAAAACTGATCCATATGTTATGCCACAAAGAACTCATAAATAAATGCAGAAAGGGAGCTATATTAGACAAATCCTTTATAAATCATAGTACAATAACAACTATAATCAATTAAGGAACTTGGGTAAAAGATACAACTCTAAATGAAGGCAGATCTAAGTTTGATGTATGGAGAAAAGTCCTGAATAATTAGAGGTAACCAAAAGTGTAATGAGCAGCTCTGACATTTGGTATGCTTCTTTGCTGAAGATCTTCAAGCAAAGACTGAAAAACTATTTGGATATATTGTAGGGGACATTCTTATTTGTGTACATGTTGGACTAGATGACTCAGATCCCTAATTTTATGACCTTGAGACTCTGAGAGACACTATAGGCTCTTTCAGGAATTGATGCTGAGATCCCAGTCTGGGACACTCTCCAAAAGACATCCTTGTAAACAATTGGGCCCCTGGCACTCTGTCCTGAGCATCACCCGAAAGCAGTTTAATCTACAGAGTGCAGAGGCACCCTGGAAGTCTTGTTATTAAAAAACAAAAACATCCACCCTCCCAAGCACATAAAAGCCAGATGACAAAACAAAGGGATTCAAAGAGGAGTCCTGCCAAAATGTGGAAAAGTATTTGGTAATGAGGCTTTCTGAAGAATTGCATTCTATTCTCCGTTGGGCTAGTCTATCCTGCCTTATAAAGGAATGAGGGACTTCAGAAGCACAGCCCCAAGGAGAGGGCATTATGGATCCCCTCCAGCTCCAGCTATAACCTGATCTTATCTCTTTGTAGTGGTTTCCTGTTTTATAAAGCAGGTCCTTTAGTTTCCTTGAATTCTAGCATCAACATTGTCTGGAGGAGATACCCAGCTTTTGTCTCTCCAGTCATGGGAAAGAAAGCCAACATCCTACACAGAAATCCAAAAGACAACAGTAAAAGAGGTGTGGTGTGCATGTAGGTACAGGTGCTATACTATGATTGTCTAAGCAGGGACTTGTTCACGGAACTTTTTTCTTTATAGAGCTGGAAGGAACCTTGGGAATAATCTAGACCAATCCCTTTACCTTAGAGTGGAGGGAACCGATCTAGAAAGGGTAAGTGACTTTCCTAGGGTCACAAAGAAAGTTGGTGAGAAAACCAGGACTAGAATCTGGGACTCTCACCTCCATTCTGGGGTTTTCCCATCATACCACTCTCATGAAGTAAGGGATGCCCATTCTATTCCTAAACACCAGTCACAGCTCCTAGGTGTGACCCCTTCCCTGCTCAGCTATCAATTTCAAAGGTCAGTCCCACCCGTCACACCCCTCAAAAGAAAGCAAGACAATCATTTGGGTTCTGACTTTGGTCCTCATCCTTAACTTTATACAGAAGGTCTAGATGGGCTCTGTAGACCCTGGAAACTAGAATGGTAGAATTAGAGTTTGGGGTTTGAACCCTAGTCTTGGACAAGTTTTTTCCCTCTCCAGGACTCAGTTTCCTCATCGATAAAATGAAGGATTTAGCCTGGATGACCTTGAAGATCCTAACTGGCTCATAATCCAAGATTCAGATTCCACCCCAAACACTCCTCAAAGGAGAGGGGGTTGTCTCCTCCTGTCCAGGCTTGGAGTCCATCCAAAGTGGCCTTTCGCCAGCAGCTGTTTTCGGCGCCCCCAGAAGTCCGATGTAAAAAAAGGCTTGATCAAGGCGAGGGTGTGGACTTTGCAGCTACGTCCAGCCTAACCACAGGCTCAGGAGACCACAAATAGCAGAGGGCCTGAGCCCATGAGCTCTAACTGAGGTCCACGAGCTCTCTGGGGAATTCAGGGCCAAATGATTCTGCTATGTTCAATAGAGGGCTGGATAGAGACCACGATAGTCCCACATTGGACTGTAAACTCCTGGAGAAGAGGGACCATATTGGGCTTGCTTTGTGCTCCCAGCCCTGAAGGCGGTGCCACAATCTGGGGCCCGGAAGGGGCTCGTCCAGCCACCTCAGACCCTGAAATGGTCCCTTTCTCCCTCCCCTTTGGCCAGCTCCCTTTGCCCTCCCTAAACGGAGGGGAGATTTTCTCTTCCTTTAACCCCAGAACTTTACAGCATCCCCGAAGATCTCTTCTGCATCCCCTCCACCAGGGATCCTCTTACCTTCAAGCCTGGGGCCAGCACTTCTTTCTGGTTGATCTGAATGAGTGTTATGGCCATCAACACAGCCACGCTTACAAGGAAAACCACCAAGGCAACCACGGCAGGAGTCCGGGAGAGAGCCTTAAAGCCTAAAATGGAAAGACCCCAAATACATATAAGGAGTAGGTAGGACATGGTCATCATCCATTTTTTTTTAAACCCTTACCTTCCATCTTGGAATCAATACTGTGCATTGGCTCCAAGGCAGAAGAGTGGTAAGGGCTAGGCAATGGGGGTCAAGTGACTTACCCAGGGTCACACAGCTGGGAAGTGTCTGAGGCCACATTTGAATCTAGGACCTCCCATCTCTAGGCCTGGCTCTCCATTCACTGAGCTACCCAGCTGCCCCTCATCATTCATTTTTGAGCTGAGTGTCTCTGGAAAATTGACCTCAAGATTAAGAGCTATAAGGGCAACAAGGTAGAACTAGCTGTGTGACCCTGGACAAGTCACTTAACCCCCGTTGCCTAGCCCTTAGCACTCCTCTGCCTTGGCACCAATCGCTGTATCAATTTTAAGACAGAAGGTGAGGGTTTACTTTTTTTTTTTAAATTAAGAACTAAAAGGAAATTTAGAGACCACTTAATTGATTTTTTTTATTTTGCAAAGGAGAAAACAGCCCTAGAATGGGGAAGGGACAAACAGGTAATAAAGAACAGATCTGAATCCAACTCTTCTGATTTGAATCTCTCCCCTTTTCTGCAGTCTCTCACTACAGGACTTTGCTGCTCCTGTGGCCAGTAGGCAATGCCCCTCCAGCTTTATTGAGTCTGACAGCTTCAAAGGAGGCAGGATGGGGCTTGGCAAGAGGATCCCCTTTTTAAGGACAGTGTGGTGAGAGGAAGAGGGCCACAGGGTGTCCGTCTGGTGGAAAGGTCCGTGGTAGAAAGGCATCTCCCCAGGAGGAGCCTGCTAAGGGGGCGAATCACCCTGGCAAGCTTAGGTCTTGGCTAAGGCATGACTTCCCCTGGTCCTGGGAACTTCCTTTGAATCTTTAGCTCCATATTAAGGATGGTTCATCATTCATCGCTGGTTTATGCATGCAGCTAGACTATGTGGTTTTTTTACTGGAAGAGGAGAGAAGCAAATAGGTAGAGAGACAGAGAGAGGAAAGGGCCATGCAGAGACTGGAGCTTGAGCCATGAAGTGCTTGGACCAACGAGGAGCTGAAGAGAGCTGAAGACAGAGGAATAGTAGGAGGAAAAGCCCTTGTGCAAGTACTGTGAGTGACGTGGACTGTGCAGTTTTGAGGAAAATGCCAACGCTCTGGATCAGGGGCTCTTCATTTGGGTTTCAATATTTGAAAGCTGTCAGAGGCATCTGCTTTCCTTTATAATCCTGTGACTGAGAAGAGGTCTTTGGTCCTCCCCAGACTGCCAAAGGGATCTAAGAGCTAAAAAAACTTAAGAAGCATGGCTTTCGAGGCTCTGCCTGCTTTGCTCTTGGGAGGGAGGCAGGGAGTCTTGATCCCACAGTAACCCAGCAGGGATGGAGGCAGGTGTCCTGGCGTCCTAAATCCCCAAGTCTCTAACCAGTACAGATCACTCACTTCCCCAGGTCTCAATGTTCTCATCTGTAGAATGGCAATAAAATGACAGTCCTTCGGGGATTGCAAAATCAAATCTGACCTCAGAATCACAGAAGAGAATTAATACATGAGCAAAGCTATTTCAAAGAGTATCAAGTGCTCTAAAAATGTAGCCTATTTGTATCTCCTCCCACTCTCCTCCACTGAAGGGCACATGCTATTCTAGGGGATGGAATCGTGCCCCCACGAAGGATGTGCTGTCCTTAGGAGCAGTCACTTCTCAGTGACCTGGTGGCTGGGAGGCAGCACCACAGCCCCGAGCCCTCCAGATTGCCCCTTTTCTCTCATATATACTATATAATATATACATAATAATAATAAAATAATAACACGTGACATTTCTTGAGCCCTTTAAGGCTGGTGACGTGCTTTACAAACATTTTCTCATCTGATTCTCACAGCTGCCTTCAAAGGGAGAGCTTTATTATCTCCATTTTCTAGTTGGGGAAACTGAGGCAGATAGGTGTTGTGCCAAAGGCCTTGTAGCTGATAAGGGTCTCAGGCTGGGTTTGAACCCGGGTCCAGCACTCTTTCCACTGGTAGAGCCCCTTGTGGGCTGGGAGGATTTTTATAGCAGGATCTCTTTCTCCCAATGGCAGAGGGTCTCTCTAGCACCTCTTCCCCTGAGCACATCTGTTTGGGATTATCCCCATTTTCCTTCCTTTCCTTGATTTCTTCCTTCCTTTGGCCTTCATTCCTTAATGGTCATTAATCATCGATTCCAAAATCTCAAAGTATAGGGCCGAGTCTAAGGCCATCTCTGACACTTACTGGCTGTGACCTTGGGCACATCACTTAAACACTGTGTGCCTCAGTTTCCTCCTCTGTCAGGCAGGGATAACAATGACTGCAGTCCCTATCTCAGAGGGTTGTCACGAGGCTCTGAGGCTATTTCTAGATCCCAGAAAGAGAGCTGGGAAGGAAGGAGAGGCAATAAGAAGAGCCCCCCTTTCCGGTGCCTACTCGAGGCCAGGAGCTGAGCTAAGCGCTAGGATGCAAGGAAGGACAACGGCCTCCTGCCCCCTCTCATTTTAGATCTGATGTGGCCTGGAAACGGGGGGCAGAGGCCAGGCGAGAGGTCTTGCCTAACGTCCTCGGATGGAAGGGTCAGGATGCCGGCCGGCTCTTCTACGTTGCCGGGTAACAACAGATGCAGACGAAGCACCACAGTCACACCAGACCCGCTTCAGTAAGGCAAGTTACTGTCGTTGCTGTTTATCCCTCAAGCACCATCAGAGCTTGGAAGAGGCACAGTCAGAAAATCTTGGAGGAAAGAGCCCCAGATTTGGCCCCAAGAGACCTGGATGCAAATTGGAATTCTACTGGGATCATCCTTGTGAGCTTGGACAAGTCATCACATCTCTTTCTGCCTCAGTTTCCCCCTCTGGAAAGATGGGGTTTGGACAAGATGTTGTCTAAGCTTCTTTCCTGTTCTATCCCTCGGATGCCCCGATGAGCTTGCCGGGAAGCCTGGCTTTACTGAACTCCCAGGCACCGTGGGGTGGGCTTCAGCCTCAGAGCCACGAGGTGCTCTTTCCCAGTGCGATGTGAGCAGAGCAGGAAGCAAGAAGCAAAATTCACTCCAGAAGAATTTTCCCAGGTGGTGACTTCATGGAAGAGAAGGGCAAGTTGTCTCCTGCCCTGCTCAAGGGGCACCCTGGCCCCTGGAGACTTGGTAAGCTTGAATGATGGGAGAGCCGCTCATTTCTGCTCAGGATTAGTCAGGCTGCTGTTCCATTGCAATGGCTACGAATGTGTCCAGGACGAGAAGGACCAGAGATGACGAAAAGTTTGGGAAATGGTTCCTAGGAGCAAGGAGGCAAGGACAGAGGGAGACTGAAATCCTGGGGGGTGGGGGGACTGAGGAGGCACGGGGTCTCCTGGGAGCACAGATTTAGAGCTGGACCAGTAAGAGATGCAATCGAGTCCAACCCCCTCATTTTATAGATGAGAAACGAAGGCCAAGTAAGTGACTTACCTAAGGTCACACAGTTAGTCTGAGTGTCTGCAGCAAGATTTGAACAGAGGTTTTCCTAACTCCTAGCATGCTGCCTCTGCAGTCTCCCCCAGGGATCTCAAAGGAAACAGGCTGGGAGAGTTAATTTCAGGGTGCTGCGATGGTGACTGGGGACAGGAGGGAACTGGGTTAAAATACCATATCTGACCTTCCTTAGCTCTATTGTGACCACAGGCTTGCTGTTGGAGCCTCAGTTTCCTTCTCTGTAAAGTACAGGACTCAACCATCACCCATTGGGCACTGCCCGTGTGCCAGGTACTATACTAGGTGCTGGCGATATAAAGACCCCAAACAAAAACAATAGCCTCCCCTCAAAGAGTTTCCATTCTCCTGAGATGACGGTAATCCTGGGAGCAGCAACTTTATAGGGTTATTATTGTTGTGAGTCCCAGAGGAGATGCTCATAAAACATGCTGCAAACTGGAAGGGCAGCTCCAATGCAGATGGTGTCGTTCCATGAAGCTGTCACACACAGCAGAAAGTCAGGACACTATCTCAGAGGAATGGGCTCTTCTGGGGTCCATCTGGGGCATGAATTAACCTCAGAGCTGTGTGTGTGTGTGTGTGTGTGTGTGTGTGTGTGTGTGTGTGTGTTTAACCCTCACCTTCCATCTTGGAATCAAAGCTGTGTATTGGTTCCAAGGCAAAAGAGCTGTAAAGGCTAGGCAGTGGGGGTTAAGTGACTTGCCCAGGGTCACCCAGCTAGGAAGTGTCTGAGACCAGATTTGAACCCAGGACCCCTACTCTCTAGACCTGGTTCTCTATCCACTGAGCCCTCTAGCTGCCCCCATGATCCTGTGTTTTTACAGATGAGGAAACTGAGGCCCAGAAGAGGAGAAGTTTCTTGCCCAGAGTCATATAGGCAAAGCACATGTTCCATTTCATCTGAATGCCCTAAGGTATAAAGCTCCGGGCTAGGCACCTAATGGCTATCAATGAAGCTACTGATTGAAGTGAAGAATTGTAGCTTGATAGTGTCAGAAATGAGGTTGCCAAAGAGGAATTAAATAAGAGCTTTATGAAGACCTTCGATTCAGGGAAACATCATCCAATCAGCCCTTCTCAGTTTCACCTTCTCAGCACTTATTGGTCAGCCTTTGAGATAAAGATGGAGGTCACTGGGTCTATGTGGGGGAAAGAGAACAGGGAAAAGGAGCTGTCATCGTTGGCCTTCTAACAAGGCAAAGAGAGCTTGGTCCATCCTCTCAGTCCCGACACAGGTTATCCATGATGGCTTCTTGCCTTGACCTCCTCTTCCATAGCCCTTGTTTTTCCTGACTTTCCCTGTAAAGGAGTCAGGAGGCTTTGCCCAGTGTGGCCCTGGGGTGTGGGAGAGTGGTGAGTATCCTCAACAATGCTTGGCACAGAGTAGATGTTTAATAGACGCTCGTGGATCGATTGACCTCAAGTCAGTGACCTTGAGCAAATCATTTCCCTCTCTGGCCTCAGTTTTTTCTCTGTAATGTCAAAGGGTTGGACAAGGTGACCTCTAAGGTGCCTTGAAGCTCTAGATGGATGAAATGAATAAGAATAACATCATCGAAATGCCAGCAGAAAAGTAATGCCCATTATCCAGGCATAGCATCATCGGTTCTATCTCCCCGAGCAACGATGGAACTTTCCTTTGCCTCCTGTGACTTCATACAAATGCCATTCATCCCCTTTACAGAGAAAGTCAGGAAAAAGAAGAGCAGCAAAAGATGAAGGCAAACAATACGCCAGAATGGATCATCTGTTCTGGTGGTGAGGTTGGAGGAAGCTTTTCTTCATTTGATCATAGTCTTAGACAAGGATGGAACCTTAGAGGCCATCTAGTCCAACTTTCTTCTTTGGAAGATGAGGAAATGGAGCCCCAGGAGGTTAGATGACTGGACCAAGGTCACACAATGAAAGGCAGAGTTGGTATTTGAGCCCAGATCCTTTGGAGTTGATTGTCTTTCATGTGTCACCGGGCATACTACCTTCCTTGAAAACTATAATCTATCAAAAAAGAGATAGAAAGCCTTTGGTGGCCGAGATGAACATCCAGTTGGTCATTCATAAATCCCTTCTCTAGGGCCATGTTACATCAGCCATTCGTCCACCTACCCCATCCCCACCTCTCCACACCCAGTGGTTCATCGAACAGACGTCCCCCAACCTTCTACTTGGCACAAGGCACTGGGCTTGATGCCAACACCAACTCCTGTATCTGTGGCTGCTCAGCCTCTACGCTCTACATTTCCTCTTCAAGCCAGAGTTGATGAAACCTGAAGTTGGGCCATTCCTAATGGGGACCAGAGTGCAGTGTTTGCAGAGTGGAACCCTTTGATTAACTTGCCCCAAGTTCTAATAAATAAAAGAGGGCACTCTTTAGCTGTTTGCCAGGGAGCCAAGATGGCGGACTGACTTCAGAAGTGAAACAATAGCTTCCCTGGGCTCTGACTTCTTGGGGCATGGATGGAACGAGTCAATTTGGGTTAAAAATGTACCAATTCCACAGGATCAAAATATGAAGAACCAGAAGGAAGCCCAGAGATCCTCTATTGCAGAGGTTTAAAACTGAGGCAGATGAACTTTAAAAAATTATTCTGATAATTAGTTCCATGTCGTTTACTTCCTTTGCAGTCCTGGATATTTTATTTTGTTCACTTAAAAACATCCTTCTGAAAGGGGTCATAGGCTTCACCAGACTTCCAGGGGATTCCATCACACACACACACACATAAATTGAAGAATCCCTGCTCTCTCACAATCCCCTCATTTTACCTATAAAAAATGTTAGATGACTTGTCCAAGGTCTCACAGTAAGTGGCAGAACCAAGTCCTCTGACACTCAAGCCAGGGTTCTCTCTGAGACACTTTGTTCCCTCTTGGATGCCCGCATTCCCATGTACCTGTGAGTTCATACAATTCACACAGCTTCTTAATTCAAGCTAATTAATTCAAGAGACGCTGCCCTATTTTAATTTCCAAGTGTCTTTTAGAATCACTGAAAACAGCTCAGGCAAAGGTATAAAAAAGCCTGGGAGCATCCTGTCCTCTAAATCCTTCCAAATTGGGAAGACTCATTTACCAGAAGAAAAAATATTTCCTAAGTCAAAGAAGCCACGACCAAAGAAAAGCCACCCCAGAGAACATCTGTTTATGAGGGGCTTCTAATGTGGAAGGGGCTAGCCTAGCAGAGTAGAATAAATTCTGGTTTTGGAGTCAGAGGACCTGGGTTCAAATTCCAGGTCTTTGGGCAACTCACTCTCTGGGCCTTAGTTTACTTATGTGTATAATGAGGAGGATGAACTCAATGTCCTCTAAAGTAACTTCCAGTTCTAAATCTCTGGTCCTATTAACCTCCAGAGCCCTGATTTTGCCAGCGGACTTGCCTGGAGGACCTGGAGAAGAGAGTTAGCTGTACAGGTGATGGGTTGAAGGAACAGGGGGGGGGTTAGCCTAGAAGAGATTCAGGGGAGACAGGATAGTCATGTTCAAGCATTTGAAGGATTGTCCTTTGGAAGAAGGATTGGACTTGTTTTGCTTAGTCCTAGTGGGAAGAATTTGGAACAATGGGAGGAAGTTGAAGAGAGGCAGGTTTGGGCCAGATGTCAGAAAAGGCTTCCTAACCTTCATTGTTATCCAGAAGTGAAACAGGCTACCTTGCAGGTTCTCAAACAAAACCACTTGTCAGGTACATTGTAGGCAGGGAGTCTTATATGTGCGAGGATTGGGCTGGATGGCCACTAGGACCCTTCCCAACGCTCAAGCTATTTCTGTGCGACTTTCCTGTCAAAATGCCCCTTTTGCAGCAGTTTTCACAGCAGGAAGAGGCATTTTTCTTCTGCTTTGGGTCAGAAAATGTCACCAAAATACATCACTGTGGGAGATGCCTTACAGGTTATGCAGATAATGGGGGGGGGGAAGCTTGGCTAAATATTTAAATGACACACTTCATACCTGGCTGTGGCACAGTTTGGGAGTTCCATGATACTGGGGCGGCAACTGTAAAACAAAAAAAGCTGCCTAGCAATGCTGGGCAAAGGTTCTAATTGTGCTCAGGTTGGCACCTCTGGATGAGTGTCTCCTGGGAAGGAGGTGGGTGTACATTTATTTCACATGAATTATGCAGATAACTTACTAAGAAAAACTGGGCTTTATTAAATGCTTGAAAATGTGTAAAGTCCCTCACAGACCTGGATGTATGCAATGATCTTATTTGAGCCTCCCAACAACCCTGAGGACTATGTTCTATTGGGCCCCTTTTATGACTGATAATAGCTGACATTCATGATTTCAGGTTTGCAAAGCACTTTCCAAACATTATCTCATTCAAGTCTAGATCCTGAGGTCTCAGCGTAGTGGGAAGAGGGGTGTATTTGGAGCTTTTAGACCTGGGTTTGGACCCCAGTGGGGTCTCATATGATAATGAGAGGATCATTGGGCAAGATGATCTCTAAGAACCCTTTCCCTTTTCAATCTGCAATCCTAGAATGCTCATAACAACAAAATCAGGTAAAAACTACTGGGCGAGTTAGACCCATTTTACTGAAAGAGAAACTGAGCATCAAGCAAAACCAGAAAGGTCAAGGGTCTTGCCCAGGGTCACACAGCTTTTAATTGCTAGGAAGTTGGATTCCAAGCCAAGTCTTCCTGATGCTGAGTCCTGAACTCTCTCTGATATGCCACAATATTTCTTCCAAGTCCCCGGTTTATTGGTTAACTTGTTCTGGGGTCCATTGAGAGTCACAGGGACCATGATTTTCACTAACCTGTCTCTGAAATTTAGCATTTCCTTCTCTTATTTAAAGAAAAGATTCTGTCCCTAGCTGTGTGACCCTGGGTAAGTCACTTGACCCCCATTGCCTAGCTTTACCACTCTTCTGCCTTGGAATCAATACCCAGTTTTGATTCTAAGATGAAAGGTGAGGGTTTAAAAAAATAAATAAAAATAAGATTCTGAGAAGGCCTCCATTGGCTGTCAAAGGGATTTGTGACACAAAAAAGGTTAAGACCAGGCTATGATTCAAGCTGCCATCCATTCCCCGAAGGTTCAAAGCCATCTCTTCTCCCTCCCAGATACTCACCTGGTTGGTCGCAGGGCTGGCGGGAAAGAACAGTAAACATCTTCCTTTTTTTAACTGTAAGGGAGAGAAAACCATGTCAAGACAATCTTTATTTCCATAGACCTCAGCTGAGTGAAAGCCAGAAAACACACGCTGGACCTGCCCTCTTCCTGCCTCCAATCAAAGCTAATGGTCATGGTGGTGACTGGAGGGATTCGGACCAGGTGAAATAAGCCAAGAATCTCAGTGTTTCGGAGTTTGAAGAGTCCTTGGAGAGCATCAGGTCCAAGACTCTTATTTAAAAATATGATAAAACATTAAAAATTATGATTTTGCACAAGAAACTGACCTAGTGGGCTTGCCTAGAGTCACCCAAGGAGCACACGTTGGGGTGCAGCCCTTCTGAGTCTCATTCATGGGCCACCGTTTTTCATGCGAGGTGGTGCAATGGAGAGTGCTGGGTCAGAAGTCAAAGCTGGCCTCAGACACCAGCTGGATGACCATGGGCAGGTCACTGTGCGTTTTTGCCTCAGTTTCCTCCTCTGTCAAGTGAGCCAAAAGGAAATAGCCAACCGATCCAGGATCTTTGCCAAGAAAACCCCAAATAGGGTTGCCAAGAGTCAGAGCCCACTGAAAATGCCTGATAAGTGAACAACTTAAACCAGGTAGGAGGGTTCAAAATGACTTGGAAGAGATCGCTTCCTGCAGCTTTCACATCCCTTATGTAGATGAATACTTTGTCTAAATTCCTTAAAGAAATAGATGGATAGGTCAATAAATCAAGGGACTTTAAATGTAAATTTAAAAATAACTTAAATTTAAAGATTTAAAACTCAGGAAAATCTGAGTTCAAATGATGCTTATTAGATGGGTGACCATGAGAAAGTCACTTAAACTTCTGCCCCTCAAGCAACTCTACTTCAATAAATAGACTATAACATGGAGAATATTCAGTGGGGAATTCAACTCATTTATTCAGGGTTTGTACCCTGTCAAATGCTCAGCCATTAGGCTATAAGCTACCCAGGAGCAAGAATTTGAGCATTTTGTTTTTGTTTTCAGTGTCTATGACACAGTAGATTAATTTAGTCTTTCTTTTTTTTTTAACCCTTACCTTCCATCCTAGAATCAATACTGTGTATTGGTTTCTAGGCAGGAGAGCAGTAAGGGTTAGGCAATGGGGATTAAGTGACTTACCCAGGGTCACACAGCTGGGAAGAGTCTGAGATCAGATTTGAACCCCGAACCTCCCATTTCTACATCTGGCTCTCTAGCCATGAGCCACCAAGCTGCCCCTAGACATTCATACTTTTTAAAAATTAAAAAAATTGACATTTAGGGAGTCATGGGAGCTAGGTGGCACCTGAACCTGGGTCAGGACTGAGTTCAAATCCTGCTCACTTATTAGCTCTCCTGACGGCAAGGTAAGTCACTTAAACTCTGATTCAGTGTCCTCATCAGTAAAATGGGGACAATAATCCACACCTCACAGGGTTGTTGGGAGGATAAGATGGGATAGCATTTACAAAGCAGTTTGGGAACGTTAAAACACTTTCTAAAGGCTTTATAGGTGATGCTTTGCCTTTTGTAGAACTGAGGCAGGAGGAAGGGTGGCCCTGATAACGCACAGCTCTGGCTGAAACTTTCATTCTGGAACATCCCCCACAAATCCCCACGATTCTGAGCTAGAGGCACCTTAGAGGCGGTGAAGCTCAGCAGCCCCCGAGGATCTCTAAGGCCCCTTCCAAGCTGCCCCTGTGCCCGGGGCTCCAAGAGCCTTCTAAAACCGAGCGAGGCAAGGGTGGGAGCCTTTCCAATGCAAGGTTCCAGCGCCCCGCGCCCGGGCTGGGAGGCAAGCGTCTCCCCGGGCAGGGAGCGCAGCTGAGCAGCCTTTCGCCTCCGTGCTCTCCGGCTCCCCAGTTCTGAGAGGCTCCGGAAGCCGTGCTGGCCAGCATCTCTTGGGACGCTTCATGGCAGGCTAAGAAGGTCTCAGCCAGCTCCTCCCAGCGAGAGACGCCGGATCCGAGAATTTTTAAATTATTATTGTTGTTGTTGTTGTTATTTTGGCGCCCCGAGTCCCCGGGCTCCAGTCCTCCCTGCTCCCCGCAGCACTACACCGATGGGGACTTTGGAGACTTCTGCCATTCATTCTTTCCCTCCCAACTTCCCCCCCGGGGTTCCGCTCTGCCCTCGGCTCGTCTCGCCCCGCGGAATCCTTAGGAGTCCCGGACCATTCCATCTACTTTTCACATGAGCAGTTAGCGCCCCCGGGCCCAACTCCCGAGGCTCTCCGGCGCGCTCCCCGTCCTCCCCTCCTCCCCCCAAGGGCTTTCGGTCCTCCCCTTACCTGCCCCGGAGATAGAGAAAGGGAGCGAAGCGGAGGCCGGAGCTGATCCGATCTGTCAGCCCGTGGCCTGGGCGCTGAGAGCAGGCGGCGGAGGCGAGCCGAGCAGCGTGGGAAAGGAGCTCCGGGAGGTGGGGGGACACGGGGGCGGGGGCGGGAGCCTGCGGAAAGGGGAACAGCTTCCGCACCACTTTTGCTGCTGGCGGCGTCCCCCGGGCTTTCCCCCGACGGTCAGGACCCCGGACAGTCCGCCTCTAAGCTCCCCGCCTTCCAGATGGCAGGACGAGCTCCCAGGCGTGGCCCAGAGTGATTTCTCACAGCCTCTCACCACTTCTCTAGCCTCCGAGCAAAGGATGCTCCCTGGGCCCTGCCTCCAGAAGGCGCCCTGTGGGTGCGGGGTGGGAAAGAATTTGGCACACAGCCCGCAGGGGACCAGGGCAGTCCGAGGGCACCGAATGACGCACAGGGCACCGGTACCAGCCGGAAGATCTCAGGATCATAGCAACAGAGCTGGAAGGACTTTTAGAAGCCGCCCGACACAACACCCTTCGTTTTACAAAAGGGGAAACTAAGGACCATTGGCAGAGGACCTCTGCCGGAGTCGAAGGGGTAGAAAATAGCAGGGCTGGGCTTCCAATGCAGGTTCTCTGCCTCCAAAACGCACTCCCCTTCCGCCCCCCCCCAACCCCCCGGGCTACTTTGTCAGACTCTGCCTTCCCACAGCGCACCCCTCCCCCAACACTTTTATATAAGTGAAATCATGTTAGACAAGGAATGTCAAGCAAGGGCTTGAAAGGGAAGAAAAGGGAGGAGATGTGACAAAACGTCAAGGTGCGACCGCCAGGGGGGTGTGGACGAGGGAAGCAGGGGCTGGAAGCCTGCCCACAGGTGCCCTGCCCTCAGGCGGGCGGCCACCAGCTCCCCCGCTCTCCAGGCTGATCTCTGAAGGGGGAGGGCGAGGAGGGGATCTGACGTCTCCCCCCTCTCCTCCTCCATGACACATTTCTACCTAGCAGCCCAGAGCTTCAGGATTCGTTGATCAAAGGAGCAAGAAAACGGGTGCTCAAAAGAGGGGTCAGCTAGCTGGCTGTACTCTCATTTTACAGAGGAGATAGGCAAGGCTCGGAGACGTGAAGGAATTTCCCCAAGACCACCCAGCTAGGAAGGGTCTGAGCCAGGCTTTGGACCTCCATCTTTTGGCTCCAAATCCAAGCAGGATAAGAAGGGCTCCTTCTGCTGCCCTTTCTCTGCCCATTTCTGGACTTGCCTCTGCTGTGGCTGCACATCTCTGGAGGGGCTGGGAGTGCCACCATGAAGACCCACTGCTGAAGGCAGAGGCTCCCCCTAAACCTGAGATGCTAGGTCTGGCCCATACCCTGGCAGGGCAATTTTAGGCAAATCCTTTTGCTCTTCCGGGACTCGTTTCAGACTCTTGTGTGAAATGAAGTCCAAAAGGCCCATCTTCTTTTTTAATCAAATTAATTTTTATTTTTAAGTATTTTTCCATGTTTCCATGATTCATTTCCTTTCCCTCCCCTCTTCCCTGCCCCCTGTCAGAGCCAACAAGCAATTCCACTGGGCTGTGTCACTTGATATCTATTTCTACAGTATTCATTTTTGCTATAGAGCCATCTTTTAAAGCCTCAACCCCAAATCACATACCCATATAGACATGTGAGAAGTGATGTCATATGTTCTTCTTTTGCATTTCTATTCCCCCCCTTCAATAGAGGAAGTCCAAAAAGCCATTAAACAAATGAGTGCAGGCAAGGCACCCTGTAAAGATGGGATCCCAACCAAGGTGTACAAGGCCTTAAATGGAAAGGCGCTCCAGGCATTCCACATAGTGCTGACCAGCATATGGGAAGAGGAAGACATGCCCCCCAGAACTCAGAGATGCCTCCATCGTAGCCCTATACAAGAACAAAGGCTCACGAGCAGCCTGTGACAACTACAGAGGCATCTCACTACTCTCCACTGCTGGAAAGATCCTCGCCCCTGTTATACTCAACAGACTCCTGTCATCTGTTTCAGAGCAGAACCTGCCTAAAGCACAATGTGGCTTCCGACCAGATCGCAGCACCATCGACGTAGTCTTCACGGTGAGGCAAATGCAGGAAAAATGCCTTGAGCAGAACCTGAGTCTCTGCATTGTCTTCATAGACCTGACAAAGGTGTTCGACACAGAGAACAGGGACACATTGTGGGTGATCCTCAGCAAGCTCAGTTGCCCAGAAAAATTTGTCAAGCTGATCCAGTTCTTTCATGTCGACATGACAGAGGAAGTCCTATCTGGTGGAGAGACTTCTGATCGCTTCAACATCTCCAATGGCGTGAAACAAGGCTGTGTCCTCGCTCCGGTACTCTTCAACCTATTTTTCACCCAAGTATTACGACATGCTGTGATGGATCTAGACCTGGGCGTCTACAGCAAATACCGACTGGATGGCTCACTAGTCGACCTTCGCCGCCTGACTGCAAAAACAAAGACAACAGAGAGACTCATTCTGGATGCTCTCTTTGCAGATGACTGTGCTCTCATGGCCCACCAGGAAAATCATCTCCAAACCATTGTGGACAGGTTCTCCACCGCAACAAAACTGTTTGGCCTGACTATCAGCCTCAGCACAACAGAGGTGCTGTTCCAACCTGCAACAGGGAGGCCAGCTAACCAGCCGTGCATCACAATCGATGGCATGCAGCTTTCTAACATCAACACTTTCAAGTACCTGGGCAGCACCATCGCCAACGACGGGTCCCTAGACCACGAGATTAATGCCAGGATCCAAAAGGCCAGCCAGGCACTCGGGTGGCTGCTCTGCAAAGTCCTCCAACACAGAGGTGTAAGTACTGCAACGAAGCTCAAAGTGTACAACGCAGTGGTCCTCAGCTCGCTCCTGTACGGTTGTGAGACATGGACACTATGCTGGAAGCACATGAAGCAGCTGGAGCAATTCCACCAACGCTCCCTCCGGTCAATCATGAGGATCCGATGGCAGGACCGAATCACCCACCAGGAAGTCCTCGACAGAGCCAACTCCACCAGCATCGAAGTCCTGGTCCTCAAAGCCCAGCTACGATGGTCTGGACACGTCATCCGCACGGACCCACAGCGAATACCAAGACAGATATTCTATGGTGAACTGTCAGCTGGACTCAGGAAACAAGGCCGACCAAAGAGAAGATTCAAGGATCAGCTAAAGTCCAACTTGAAGTGGGCTGGCATGACACCAAAGCAACTAGAACTCGCTGCCTCTGACAGAAGCAGCTGGCGAACCCACATTCACCATGCCGCCCCCACCTTTGAAGATGAGCGACATCGACGTCTTGTGAACGCTGACACCAGGCCACAACCGCACCTCCCGTAACAACTGGCGTCCCATGCCCCGTGTGCCACAGGCTCTGCGCCTCAGCCTTTGGACTCCAAAGCCACAGGAGGGTACACCGTAGATGAAACTGCACAAAGACAATCATCATTCTCGGTCACTGAGAGAATACCACTACACATTTCTATTCCCACAATTCTTTCTCTCAACGTGGTTAGCATCCTTTCCCACAAGTCCTTCAGGAGTGTCCTGGCTTATTGCATTGCTACTAGTAGCAAAATCCATTCCATTGGATAGTTCCACAATGTTTTACTCTCTGTGTACAACATTCTCCTGGTTCTGTTCACAAAATGCCCATCTTCTAAGGCGGCCACGGGATCAGATCTGTAAGCCACCTGGAGGAGCATGAGAAAGAGTGCTGGCAGGCTTTGTCCACTTATTTGACAAAGGCTGGCATGCCCTCCCTGCCTCCCTCCTCATCTCTGCCTCCTGGCTTCCCTGGCCTCCTTCAAGTCCCAGCTGAAACTTCAGCTTCTAAAGGAAGCCCTTCCCCATCCTCCTCAATGCTGATGCCTTGGACACTACCTGGGCGACTCACTTCATCTCTCTAGTTCTTTGTCCCTCCATTTGTAAAATGGCAGAGAAAGTTTCTGTTAACTTAAAAATCTCTGGTTTTTCATTTTTCCCATGGACCACCCACAGAGGGAGCTGACCAGCATGCTGGGACCTTCCTGACTGGTCTGCCCTGGAATTGTGTGAAGCCCCATGCTTCACTGGTCACCCCTCACTCTCACTGCATGTCTAACCTGTTTCTTTTCTGGGCAGACAGTTCTTGAACGACAGCCTTTATAGCCCTTCTTCTGATCAGTTCTTTGTGATTGCAAATGAGATAAGATCTGTAGAACACCCAGGACAGTGTGTGATACAGTGTAGATTCTTTTTTTCTTTTTCTTTTTTTAATTTTTATTTGGTAATTTCCAAACATTATTCATTGGAAACAAAGATCATCTTCTTTCCACCCCCCCCCCCCCCACCTCTCCCATAGCAGACACACGATTCCACTGGGTATCACATGTGTTCTTGATTCAAACCCATTTCCATGTTGTTGGTATTTGCATTAGAGTGTTCATTTAGAGTCTCTCCTCAGTCATATCCCCTCCACCCCTGTAGTCAGGCAGTTGCTTTTCCTCGGTGTTTTTACTCCCACAGTTTATCTTCTGCTTGTGGATAGTGTTTTTTACATCCCTGCAGATTGTTCAGGGACATACAATGTAGATTCTTAATAAACGTTTCCTCCCTCTCTCCTCCTCTCCTCTATCTCCTTCCCTCCCTCTCTACCTTCCTTCCCTCTCTCCCTCCCTCCCTTCCTTCCTCCCTCCCTCCCTTCCTTCCTTCCTTCCTTCTTTCCTTCCTTCCTTCCTTCCTTCCTCCTTTTCTTCCTTCCTCCTTTTCTTTCTTCCTTCCTCCTTTTCTTTCTTCCTTCCTCCTTTTCTTCCTTCCTTCCTCCTTTTCTTCCTTCCTTCCTTCCTTCCTTCCTCCCTCCCTTCCTTCCTTCCTTCCTTCCTTCCTTCCTTCCTTCCTTCCTTCCTTCCTTCCTTCCTTCCTTCCTTCCTTCCTTCCTTCCTTCCTTCTTCCTTCCTTCCCTCTCTTCCTCCCTGCCTTCTTTTCTATATACAACAATCCTTTGTTCATGTGCCCCCTATCCTCCCTCCTAACAAAGAAAAACAGCCAAGCAAAATCTATGACTACAATCATTTTAACTGTTCCCATCTACCATGTTGGTCATCGAAAGTAATCTGTCCTCAGGATTCAGGATCAGTCACTGAATGAATTCTAACTTTCACTGCCTTTTGGGGAACCTTCTCTTTCTATCCCTGAAGTCACCATATATATTGTCCTCCTGCTTCTGCTTCCTTCACTCATCTATTGAGCATCTCCTGTATTCTGGGTGCTGAGGACATGAAGCCAAGAAGAGATCTGCCCTGTCCTCAGGGAGCTTACACTCCTGGAAGAAGCGGCAGCATGGGCCCACAGAAGTATTTACAAAAATCTACACAAAGAATATAAGCTCATTTGGGGGAGAGTGGCTGTGGGCAATCAGGGAAGGCTTCCACAGAGGGAGGTGTTTCAGTTGAGTTATAAAGGACACTAAGAGGCAGAGGTGGGGACAGACTCCATTCCCAGCTGGGGATACAGCTTATACAATGGCATGGAGACAAGAGAAGGAGAGTCCTGTATGAGGAAAACCAAGAAAGGCAGCATGACTGGGTGTAGAGCTAGGAAAGGGGTAATGTAGAATAACTAGAAAGCTAGTTTGGAATCTGGCTATGAAGGGCTTTAAGCACCAAACAGTCATTTAGTCATTCCTTAAGAATTAACCATACTAAGCCCTGTTCTCAACGAGCTCACAGTCTAATAGGGGGGACAATAGGCAAAAGGCTATGTACAAGGGGCAGCTGGGTGGCTCAGTAGATAGAGAACCAAGTCTAGAGTGGGGAGGACCTGGGTTCAAATCTGGATTCAGATGCTTCCTAGCTGTGTGACCCCAGGCAAGTCACTTAACCCCATTTGCCACTCTTCTGTCTTCGAGCTGTTACTAAGGCAGAAAGTAAGGGTTAAAAAAAGTGACGTATATAGGTCAAATTGAAGATCTTCAGTGGAGGAAAGACCTTAGAATTAAGAAGGATCAGGAAAGGCTTCCTTTCGAAGGCAAGGTTTTAACTAGGATTTGATCGTAGAGGTAACAGGGAATCACAGGAGTTTATCAGGCAGGAGAATGACATGGTCAGATCTGGGCATCAGTTCAAACAAATTTTCCCATGTTGCCTTGAATTGCTCATCATTGCTATTTCTCATGCCAGGACAATAATGCATCACATTCATAGCCTGCAGTGTCTTCAGCCTTTTGCAATTGTTAGGCACCCACTGTAGTTCTTTGTACCCATAAAATGTGGTGCTCTGTATGCTTGAGGGCAAAAGGGATGTGCTTAACCCTGGAATGCCAGCATTTTTTAACTCTTACCTTCTGACTTAGAACTAATATAAGTATTGGTTAAGCAATTGTAGTTAAGTGACTTGCCCAGAGACACACAGTTAGGAAGTGTCTGAGGCCACATTTGAAGCCAGGACCTCCCATCTTCAGATCTGTCTCTCTATCCACTGAGCCACCTATCCACCCCCACCATTGTTTTTAACAGAACATAATCAGTCTTATTTAAATTATTCCTGGCTTGCAGCCTTGCCACTTGATTTCAGTGTCTTTAGAGGACACCAGCATCTCTTTGGTGTGGGTGAACTTGAGTTCTTTCTCTTAGGGTTTAACATTAGTTATGAAAGAATTTAAGATTTTATTTTTATCATTGTTTTTCATGAACATTCCATGAAGGATTTGGATGACATTAGACTGGGAAAAGTCCCTAGCCTCTTAGAAAGAAATGGGCAGAAAATGCAAAAGAAAACAAAACATAAAACACATCATCAGGCAGAAGACTAATGGCTTTTTCCTTTAAATAATTTGAATGATATATTTTGCCTCTACATTACCTGCGTTCTCAATCTGCCACCGCGCAGAGGGTGAGGGTCAGGGAGATGCCAGAGTCATGATGAACCAGTGGTTGTGGAGGCGTCCACCTAGTTCACTTCTCAAAGGCAAGGATACTTCATTTCTCTATCTGTATTCTCAGTGCCTAGAACAATACGTGATTTTTTAATGGCAGTATGATTTTTAATCATTGTTTTCTGACTCTTTGCGATCCTTGTTCTCTCTCTCCCTCCCAACTCTCGCCCCAACCAAGATAGCAAGTAATATGGTCCGTGTTGTTATCAGATAATCCATATTTCCTCATACGTCATGTGAAAAAGGGCACGTATCCATGGAGGAAATAAAGGGAAGAATGTCTGCTCCTTCTAGGGCAGCAGATGGCCTTTCTCATCATGAGTCTCTTGGAGCTGTGCTGGATCCTTGCACTGATGGCAATGATCAAGTCTTTCACAGTTGATCATCAGACCGTCTTGCTGCTACCGTGTACATAGAACAGTATCTGAAATGAGATTGATGCCTAATAAATGCTTGATGGATGGATTGGGAATGAGGGTGGGACTGAGCCAGGGAGCAGCTCTTGTTGTTCATCCTTCATCTTCAAAGAGGACCAATGACATCACCAGGGTGATGTCTTGACTTGTGCATGGATTGGAGGCAGAGTTGCACAGTCATGAGGCTCACTCTCTCTTCCAGAACCTTCAAAGTCCAGGAGCAAGACAAAGTCAAGATGACTGGTGATGGCCTGGGATGCAGTGGATGCCCTTGGTGTCTTCCATGTCTGACCAAGCACTAGGAGCTCCACAGTGACTGTTTTCCACCACCTTCATGGCCTTGGGACAAATTGTTCTTATCCATTCCGTCCACTTGGAGAAATCTTCACATGCTTGGGGTAGACACCTGCTAACTCACCGATGGGTTTGACACCTATTGGTTATTGTCAACATGATTTACCCTGGCTGCTGAGCCAGATTTACCGGAGTGTGGTCTCTGTGCATGCTACAGCTTCTTGGATAAGCTCTGGGTGAACAGTGGACACTAAAGGTGGATGAGTAGCCCTAAAAAATAGCTCAGCAAACCTTCCTAGTAGAGATGCTAGTCTTCTGTTAACACCCATAACACCCTTAGGGAGCTGCTTGAGAGAGATGGGAAAGAGGAAATCTGTCTTTCTCTGACTTCCCATTTTAACTGCTTATTCTTATTAACTAGAATCACCACACTGGGTAGTAGATAGCTCACCACCCCTGGAATAGGGAGAACTGAGTTTGAATTTCACCCTAGAAAAGTCACATTTTTCCATATTCCATCTAGAAAGAATGTCAATACTGAAAATCCCTTTATTCTATCTTCTTGACAATAGGCTTTCCTAGAGTTTTTTTTTTTTCATGAAGCCTTTGAATATCCAATAATCCAATTTATTTCCCATTCTCCTTCCTAGGCATCACTATTATATTGTTTGATGCTCAACACATTCTAGGCCAGATGAAAGGACAGCCAGGGATTTTCTTTATAACTAGACACTGCTGAGACCATCTTATACAACATTTGATGGATCTCTCCCATATCATGAATTCTGTGTTTTCAAATCCTCTCCAAAGGGAAAGTTCATTTTTCCCTAACAAGACACCATCATCATAGCCGCCATATTCCTGGCATCCTTCTTTCTAACAACTTTATAACATGTTGACACTCATCATTTGCTTTGGGTTTGTTCTTTCTTTGAGATGTGGTCAATGCACACCCCAACACATACTACGTGTAGTAAATTGCTCTATTACAGGGGTTCTCTGTCTGTTTTCCATCCTGGACCCCATTGTCAGTCTGGTAAAGCCTATGGACCACTTCTCAGAATATTGGTTTTAAATGCAGAAAATAAAATACAGAGGAATACAAAGGAAATCAATTTGATTAAACTACAACTATCAATATTTTTTTTAACTTCATGCACCAGGATTAATAACCCCAGAACTATGGCTACTGAAATATTTTCCGGTGCCACAGGCTCTGGGATTTGAAGGTACTTCATAGTTCATCTACTTTTCCAATGGTTTCTGACACAACCTAGTAAGCAATCAGAGCCTAGGTCAGTGATGGCGAACCTATGGCATGGGTACCAAAGATGGCATACAGCCCTCTCTGTGGGTACATAGAGGCCTCCTCCCGCCCCAGCCAAATTCATTACTATACATGCAGAGTGACTCAAGTCTTCCCCTCTCCACTGTGCCTGATGATATATTTTCACATTGCCCACCCCTCTGCCCAGCAGCCCAATGGGAATGCTTTCTTTTCTCTTGTGTGGGTTAAAGGGGGGTCAGGGTGCACTCAGCACTCAGTGGGAGGGGAGGGATATGGGGGGTGGGAGTGGGGGCCCGGCACTCCGTCTCTAAAAAGTTCACCATCACTGGACTAGGTAAACATTTCTAGATCCCACAATAAACTGGGTTCCTTAGTCTTGGCAAATGTTCCTCTGAGAATGTTTTTGTTTGGCCAAGTTTTCTTGGTTGTGTGGAAGGATGTCAGCCTAAGAAGATCATTGAAATCATCAAAAAGTATTTATTGTGCACTCTCTATACTTATCTTTGATCAAAAAGAACACAAGCAGAACTGATCCTTGTCTAAGCCTTCTAAGAGCACAGACTGTGCCTTCTACATCTTTGCTGCCCCAACCACCAGCCCAGTGGAAGAAAACCCAGCCTCTGAGTTTCCTCTTGGTAGGATTCAGGACTCTCTTTTTCCCTCTTCCTTTTCCTTGTCTATGCCCTCCAACTAGTATGTGCTAGAAGTAAAAGTGAATCCTAGGAGGCTTGAGCTAAAATCGTGGAACCTAGATCTTGAGGAGATTCTTGAATTCATTTCAACTCAACTAGCATTTGTTAAATGTCTACTGTGTTCCAGGAGCTTGGGTTACAAAAACAAAAATGAGACCTCTGCACTGGAAATAACAGAGAAACTCGTCATGGCTCGGATTAATCCAGAGCCTTCAGATGGGCAGAGTGCTGGAGATATGTTGTCTCCTTTGAGCCTTACAGTAATCAGAGCAAAAATGGCTTCGCCCCCTGAAACGATTTCGTATTTCATTTTCTAGCCAGCCTCAGTGGAGTCAGTAAGCTCATGGAGGGAAGGGCTGGTTCATTTTAGCCTGTATCCCCAGGGCCTGGCACGTAGTTAATGCTTAATAAAAGCTTATTGAATGAATGAGTAAAAGAAATCTAAGAATGTTTTGGTGAAAATGCAGAGGCCATTGCACAATCTCTAAGCTAAAGACAGTGTTTACCAAATGTTTTGTTCCATCTGGAAATAAGCACAGAGTTAGCATGGAGATAATATAGCAGCTCCGACACACTGCTTCTTATTGGACAATATATTGCATCTGCAGCTGTTAAAATCGGACTCTTACTAAGTAAACTTCCTGCAAAAATCCTTCAAGATTCTACAAGAACAGGTGGAGCAAATTCAAATGAATATTGATTTCTCTTGCCTGCACTACCACAACTCATAAACCTTCGAGCATGTTACACTTAACAAGTGGTTTCCTAGGATAATCATTGTGCTATGACCCCACTTCACAAATGTGGAAAAGAAAGCTTCCCTCATGTTAAAATTCAGGTTCTGAGAGCAAAATTGTAACTAGGGATGTGCAAATCGAGTTTTGTCCTAGGGTGGGAAATTTGGCAGGTACAATAATACCATTGTAGACATACTTCTTTTTTTAAACATTTATTTAATTAATTTAGAATATTTTTTCCATGGTGACATGATCCATGTTCTTTCCCTCCCTTTCTCCCTCCCCTCTCCAGTAGTCAACAAGCAATTCCACTGAGTATTACATGTGTCATTGATCAAGACCTATTTCCATATTATTAATATTTGCATTAGGGTGATTGTTTAGAATCTACATCCCCAATCATAACCCTATTGAACTTTGTAATTAAGGAAATGTTTTTTCTTCTGTGTTTCCGCTCCCACAGTTCTTTCTCTGGATGTGGATAGTGTTCTGACTCATACTCCCTCCAAATTGTCCTAGATCATTGCATTGCTGCTAGTAGAGAAGTCCATTACGTTCGATTGTGGCACAGTGTATCAGTCTCTGTGTTCTCCTGGTTCTGCTCCTTTCACTCCGCATCACTTCCTGGAGGTTTTTCCAGGATAGATAGATGACAGCCTGAGGTCTCTTCCTATGATCTCCACCTGCCTCCCAAACTGTGTACCTGCTTTGTTAGATCAACAATGGGATTGATCCATGAGTTGTCTCTCCACTTCTAGCCTGGGCAAAATAAGAGACTCTAATCTTTTAAAAAACAAACAAACAAACAAACAAACAAACAAAAACCAGAAAGGAGTAGAAAAAGGAGAAAGAAGTACTTTACCAGGTGCTGGAATTCTTGGCCAAGAGAAAGTTCACCAACAAACAGGTATGTCCCACGTGCTTGTCATGATGTTTGTCAGATGCCCTGGTGGCACCTAGGGTCACTTAACACCATCTCCTCCATTATTCCTCTCCAGCCTTGTACCTAGCTGTGTGTCTCAATCACTCTCTTGCAGAACAATAAAATGTTTTTAAACCACCTCTTGCTGTAAACAGATACTGCTGCTCTCTAAGTCTCATAATAACTCCCTAGTCTCTCAAAAGGGAGGGGAAAGAATGTGTGTCCCTCCAGCAAATGCTCTAAACTATTTCCTTCCCCCATAGGAAGATTGGTCTGAACCTGTCCAAGGATCTGGTTCCATGTGGTTATATAAGTGGGAGCTGGACCTCAGACTTCTTTTCCTTCTGGGCACCCCCCCCCATTCCTTGAACATTCCCCCATGCCTTAAACTCCTTCATCTTCCTTAGTGGCAAGCCTAAACAAGTTTTCTTGTTCTATTGTGGTTACATGCATAATTCTTTTTTCTGGAGAGTAGGGGATATGTTTCACATACCTCTAGGCAGAAAAAAACCAAAGAGCAGATGTAGCATTTGTAGAAAAACCAGTTGGGTGTGCTAAGAAATTCAAGGATAATTGGCCTGTTTGACACTTTTGCCCATGGAGACCCTTGTTTCAATCCTTGGCAAGACGCTTTAGGGAAGGAATGAATAAGCTGGAGAGGGTAACCAAGATGGGAGAAGGCTTGAAGGTTACACAAGATGAAGATGAGCTAAAGAAATTGGGGATGAGAAGACTTGAGAAGAAAAGCCTCAAAGAAGACACAATGGCGGTTGGTCTTCAAGTACTAGGAAGACCATCAAGTGGATGATAAACAAGAACAACTTGGACTCTAGAGGGGAGACCAGTGAGGGCAAGTTGCAAAATGTCAGATTTGGGCTGGAAATCAGGAAAAAAATCTTAATAATGAATAATAAATACTATAATATTATATAATAATAATAATAAATATATTCTGCCTTGGAACCAATAATGAGTATTGATTCTAAGACAGAAGGTAATGGTTTAAAAAACAAAAAAAGAAGTGAAGCTATACTTGCTAAATTATGCAGAAGCGCAAAGGTAGGAGATAGGACTTTGTGCAACCCTTTAGAGTTGTAGTCTTAGAGGTTAAGAATTAGAAGGAGCTTCAGAAGCCCCCCTAGTCTAATCCCTTCATTTTAGAAATGAGGTTGTTTGTATTTTGTCCAAGGTTGCAAAGAAGATAAGTAGCAGAGGGAGAATTCAAACCCAAGTCCTCTGATTCTCAATTCAGTACTCTTTCATTCCCCAAATGACAAATGGTCAAACGATATGAAATAGGAAGTTTTCTAAAGAAGAAATCCAAGCTATCTATAACCATTCTCAATCACTAATGTAAAAAAAAATGCTAATTAAAATAACACTGAAGTTCCATTTTATATTCATCAATTTGGAAAAAATAAATGCTGGAGGGGCTGTGAGAAAGTAGGTACCTTCGTAGAACTCTTGGTAGAGTTGTGTAATGGTCCAGTCATTCTGGAAAGGAACTTGGAACAATGCTTCAAACCTTTCTAAACTATACCTACCTTTTGACTCAGCAATACCATTCTAAGCCTGTATCCCAAAGTGATTAAAGAGGAAAAGGACTCTTATGTATAGATATAGATATAGATATAGATATAGATATAGATATAGATATAGATATAGATATAGATATAGATATAGAAATAGAAATAGATATAGATGAGCCTCTGAACTGGAGAACAGCTGAATAAATTATGGTGTATGGCTGATAGAATATAATTATGCTATGAGGAATGATGAGAATGATTTCAGAGAAACCTGGAAAGATTTGTATGAACTGATGCAGGCTGAAGTAAGAAGAATCAGGAAAATGACTTATACAAGAGCAATAGTATCATAAAGGCAAATATTTCTGATAAACTTAATAATGCTGACCAGTGCAATGATCAACCACAATTCCAAGGGACTGATAATAAAGTACTCTCTTGACAAAGAGGGGATGAACTCAGGTGTGACTGAGAATTTTTTTTTTCATGGCCAATGGGAGAACTTATTTGACTTGACTATATACATACGTTAAAAGGGTTTTGCTTTTCTTTTTTCTTTGTAATGGGAAAGGGAAGGGAGACTGAAAATAAAATAGATTTCTCTTGTTTGAAAAAATAAAATAAAAATTGAAAAATAAATCTTCTTTATCAGGCTGCTTCTCGTATCAGAAGGAGCCCGGTTTGTCCATTGTGTGTGTGTGTGTGTTTTTTTTTAATTTTAGTTTATTCATTGATGTTCTCAGAGAGGGTAGATGTTTTAGTTCCAAGGTTCTAACTATAAAACAAAAGTAAATCACATTTATGTAATATTTTAACACTATAGAATATTTTGCATACGAGGGGAATGCAATGGTTTTGTTTGCTGATAGGAAGCAGGCCAAAGGTCTTCAGCTCTGCAGGGTCCACCAGCCCCACCTAATCCCTTTCAGCCTTGCACCCAACTTGATTTGCAGGTCAACCAGGGGGCATTATGGGAGCTAAGTGGGATCTTTCCATCCCATCCCCACCCTGTCCTTTTCAGTTTTTCTGTGTAGCTTGTAATGAGTTATGTGATAGAAATTCAAAGGCATTTCAGATTATCATTCAGATGAATCTGTACTGAGACACCCTGAGTAGCAGCAGAGAAAAAGAGTTTAAAAGAAAGTACTAGATGGCTCAGTGGATTGAGAGCCAAGCCTACAGAGAGGAGATCCTGGTAGCTGTGTGGCCCTGGACAAGTCACTTAATCCTCATTTGCCTTGGAACCAACACTTAGTATTGAGTCTAAAATGGAAGGAGGGGATGGGAGGAGGAAGAGGAAGAGGATGAGGATAGGGGAGGAAGGGGAGGGGAGGGACAACATAAGAGCTGAGCCTTCTACCCAGAAGGGAGCAGTTACCTGGCCCTGCAGTCCAGCAGATGGCAGGAGAGCATCTACCTATGTAGCATCTCCAGAGGGCATGAGAGGTGTGACCTGCCCCAAGTGTGTCAGGTTATATTTGACCATACAGATTCCTCTTTACACATGAACATGTCCACTATACAGGTGCCCCTGGTAATGCCTATGCCATGCATGTGTCCCCAAGTGGTGGTGTGGCAACTTGATGGAGGCAGGGGAGCCTGGCATGTAGTGGGCACTTCATCGATGCTTATTGCCTGTGGTTTTGTCACTTTTTGGCTATGTCTTTAGCTTTGAACTCAGGCAGAGTTAAGTTCCTTGAGATGTTCTCTTTTGACTTAATAGCCCTTTAGTGAGTACGACATTCACCTGATCCCATGTGTATTTTTCGATAACAAGCTATATCCTACATTTCTACGATTTGTACTTTATAAGGTACCCAGTATTTAATATAGTATCTGCACTTGAAATGCAATTGAATTGATGGAAGAACAAGATGGCAGCCCAGACACCTTCCCTGAGCAGTGTTAACTCTCAACAATGCCTCAAAGAGAAGTGTGGAAGCCATGGTGACTCAATCAAGGCTAAGTCCACAATATCCTGACAAGGTAAAACCCTCATGGATTCACACCAGAGAATGAACCCCAAGCTCAAGGCTCCATTTCCTATTGCTAATTACCAAGTAAATGGATTTGCACTAAAGAGGTGATCTCTCCTCTCACAAAGACCTGAGAAGTGTGAGAAGAGCACTAGAGAACCAGGAGACCTGGGTTCTAATTCAGATCCTAGATTGCTAAACTCTGGGGCCTTAACCAAACTTTTACCTCTCTGAGCCCTTGTCCTCATTTGTAAATGAAGGGAGTGGTAGGAGACAAGGTTGGACTAGATGGCATCTCAGATCCACTTCCATTGTCTAAATCTCCTTAGGCACATTGAGCCAATGTCATATAATGGCAGGATGGGATTATGGAAGTGATAGGGCAGACAGAGGGTTATAGACACGGGAGGCTGTGATAGAGAGAGGAAAGATTGAGACTTCAGAAATTGGCCAAGGAGGCTCAATTGGACCAGCAACCTTCTAGGCCCAATAGAGACTCTCAGTACTGTGGGATGGAGAGACTTTCCATGCTCTAGGTACTTGAGAAAGACTCATGAAAAGACAAGGATGGGCCTGGCAACTTAATAAATGCTTATTGGAGAACTAAAGGAAAGAAAGAGAAGGAAAAAGGAAGGAAGAAAGGGAGGGAAGAAAGAAGGAAGGAAGGAAGGAAGGAAGGAAGGAAGGAAGGAAGGAAGGAAGGAAGGAAGGAAGGAAGGAAGGAAGGAAGGAAGGAAGGAAGGGAGGGAGGGAGGAAGGGAGGGAGGGAGGAAGTGAGGGAGGGAGGGAGGAAGTGAGGGAGGGAGGGAGGGAGGGAGGAAGGAAGGAAGGAAGGAAGGAAGGAAGGAAGGAAGGAAGAAAAGGAGGGAGGAAGGGAGAGAGGAAGAGAGGGAGGAAGGGAGGGAGAAGGAAAAGAAAGAAAAAAAGGAACAGAAAACATATTAGAAAGCAGTGGAAATAGTGCTATATTTGGAGTTAGAGGGCCTGTCTCTGTCACTTACTATCTCTATGACTATGGGCAATCCCTTCCCCTCCCTCTGACTCATTTTCCTCATCCCTAAAGATGGAGGCTGCATTCAATGACTTCTAAGGTTCCTTTAAGGTCTCAAGTTCAGGTCCCATGTAAAAGGCTGGTTAGACAGGAGAAAAAGCAAGTACTAGATGAAAACAAAATCAGCTGGGGATGGGGTTTGGGGAAAAGGATGCACTTCAGGGCCACTCCAGATAGACCAGTGAGGCCTCTTTCTGGCAGTGTTTCCATGGTAACCTCATATTTCTGCAGAATGGCAATCACTTGCTTATCAAGCTCCATGTATTCCAAGAAGCACATTTCTCCCATCAAGTGAGAAATGAAAAAATACAATCACTTCAAAAACAAGGAGGAGAAACCATTTCCCCCCCTCTATGGACAGCCACAGATCCATAAAAAATTTGTGCTCCAAAGCCACACAACTAAATAGGTAATACAGTTGGACTATGTTGGACTGGGTTGTTGTGGTTGTTGTTGGGTGTATGCTGATTTCTGGGATTTTTAAGAGAGTGGAAAAACATTCCTCTCATCCACTTTTTAATGAAAAAGATAGAAAACAAAATATAATTTAATTGATATACTAAAACATGCAATGTCTTCAGTGATTTTTAGCATTAATAGTGCATCATGGACACTGTTCCCTACCCCCACCCCTTTTATTCCCCCTTGGAAGTTTTCCAGGCCTCTCATTTGTATGGCTTTTTAAGGTCTGCTAAGTTCTTGTCATACGTAATCTTCAAGCAGGATTACAAACCATTTTTTTACAAAGAAATTGAGGGTGAGAGATTAAGTTTTGTCAAGGGTCACAGAACTAGAAGTATTAGAGACAGGATTTGGACCCAAGACTTGTCTTATTATGGCCACCTAAAATAATTTTAAACCCATATGAAGAGAAGAGTATCTAGCACAGAGCAGGGGAGCCATACTTTTGCAAGGTTGGACCCCATCAGTAAGACTGGGTTCAATTTGAGGCCCCATCTTTCAGAAAAGGTATTGAAAAGTTGGGCAGCATCCAAAGAAGCTGACTAAAATGGAAAGAGCTTTGAGATCATGCCAAGGGAAGATCAGTTGAAGGAACTAGAGATGTTTATCTTGGAGAAGAAATGATTTGGCTACAGTCAAGTGGCTGAAGGACAGCCATGTTGAAAAGGGTCAAACTTTTCTGCTCGGACTCTTGACTACAGAATCAGGAGCAACAGGAGGCACCAGTAGAGAAGCTTGATGTTAAGAAAAATTTCCTAATGACTAGAGCAGTCCCAAAGTAGGATGGACTACCTTGGGAGAGAGGGCATGAGCCTTCCTCACTAGCAGTCTTTAAGTCAGTCTTTAAGTTGTCTAATGACCACTTATTAGGGGAGGGGGGAAAAGGGAAAGAGAGATGGAAACAGAGACAAGGACATGGACTCAGATGAAGACAGAGACAGAGGCAAAGGGAGATATGGAGGAAGAGGCACAAATACTGAGACACTTTAGGAAGAGAACCCACTTTTGGAAAAGAAAGGATGAGAGAGAAAGTGGAGTTTAAATGAATGAACAAATAGAGGAGAGTGAGAGGGAGGAAGGAGAAGTCTAAAAAGAGGGTTTCAGAATGACAGAAGCTCAGACTTCCAAGCTTTTGTTTGATCTGGACAACTGTGGCAACCCACAGCCCCCTTCTCAGAATGTTTTTAAATACATAAAATAAAATGCATAGGATTACCAAAAAAAAAGTTATATTTATAGAGTGTCAGTTGTTGATATAAATTATAGGAATATGTTCTCTAAATGGGGCTCATAAAAAGACATGGATAGGAATATCTGGAATCTTGCCTACCCATTTGCAAAGAAGATTTTGATTCTGGCCTGGAATGGAACAGGAGAAGGGACTTTGGTGCTGACCAATCCATTCTCTGAGATAGAAGGGTCTTGGACTGGAGTCATGTCTATCTGACCCCCTAAATATTGCTGGTCTAGAGGAATTATTTTTTTAGGCTCAAATTGCTTTCATGGTACCTATTCCTTAAAGAAAGAAAAAAAAGGGTACCCTAAACTGACTTCTTCAGGATTGATTATATCCCAATAAATATTATATAACCCTAGTTTCAAGACTTCTTGCTCCTTTCATGTCTTCCCAGAATCTTTCCTTCAACAATCTGAAATGGGATTGGTCTTGACCATCCTCTCTAGAAGTTGGAAGCCAGAAGGGTCCAAAGTGACTGTAGACCCTTTAGGAACTCATAAGAGATGGAGTAGCTCTCAAGAAGATCCAAACAAAATTCAAGAGATTGAAGCTTTCTCCCTTCTCTCTAACTCCCCCCAACCTCTGACCCTCACACAGATATGGGCACTGATTAATTTCTACTAAGAAGGAGAGAGCCCTATACCAATGGTTTGGGGACTGGGATTACAATGAATTACATGATAAATATTAAATTGTGGCTAAACCCACAATCCAAGGAGATAGCAAACAGAAATCAGAGATCTACAGATTGGAAAATACCGGAACATACACAAAGTGAATAGGCTCTTCCACTGGGAACAGATCCCAGCTCAAACAAGAGAAAGTGCTTGGAAAGCTTCTTGAAGTATGGAGGGAAGCAATCTAGAGATAAGGATGTGTTGAGGAACCAATGTCCTCCTCCATGTCTGTCTTCCGAATCCTCTTCTCTCCCTCCACCAGTCTTTCCCTGAAGATAGCCTGGAACCATGTATGAAGTCCCTAGGAAAAGGAATTGGGAATTAGTCTCTTTTCCAAAACTCCCTTGTCAACTCCACCACTTACATGAGCCATCATTGTAAAGTTATCATTCTCTCCACCAGCGAAGAGAGTTTTACGCAAATACTCTAGCCTGGGTTAGATAATGAAATAAAGATGTGTTTTGTTTCCCCCTCATCCAAGTTCATCGTTCTTCCAAAATCTTTCCACTGATTGTGGACCCCAGGATAAAAATCTCTGCTTCCAAGGGTCACCTAGTCCAGCCCACACTTGAAAAGGAAACCCTTGAATAACAGTGGCCACAAGGGAGTAAAGCAAAGGGGATTGGGATAGAAGGGACCCAGTTTTGATCTAAGGGAATAGAAATAGGAAATGGAATGGAGTAGGTTTTCCCTCTGCTCCCAACTCTCTTCTTTCGTTGCTACTGAAAGAGGAAAGTTGATGAGGAGGAAAGAAGATCTGTATTAGACACAAGTCAAACCAGTCAACATTTATTGCATATTTTGATGTATAAGGAAACATGCTGGCTGTTATTGGGAGAAGGAGCCTTTGAAGAAGAATAAGACAACCCATGCCCTCAAAGAACCACCAGTTCAGTTGGGAGTTTTGAAGAAATCAAGGGAATGGAAGCTCCTGTCAAGCCCAAATGCTCTAATCCATTTTGTCTCACTTTCTCTTAGATTAAACCCAAAGTGGGAGAGGGAAGTTACAGGTGGGGAGAGGAAGTAGATGAGGAGAAAGAAAGGTGAGAAGGAGAAAGAGAAAGGAGAAAGGAGAAGAGAGGACAGGGAAACCAAACCCTGGACCATTCTGGAAGCCATAGTCAAGAACTAATTTCCCTTTTAACTGCCCTGTAGATGGTCCTCCATGCTCCTGGTGGGCTTACAGTTTATTGTGATGGACGAGGCAACTATTCATGATGAACAAAAAAGTCTTAAAAAAGAAAGAAAAGAAAAGGAGAAAAAGGCTCAATGATGCTATCTTCGTTGCCTAATGTTGGTCTCCTCAGTCACCATCTTTTTGTCACTGCCTTGCCATTGAAATGGGGAGCTTTCATCTCTGATTTTATTCCATTTCATCTGATTAAATTTTCCATCATTTTCCAGACCACCAGAGTCTTTTCAGTTTCAAATAGCAAATTTGATTGGCTTTCTTGGCAGACACAGTACCTCTCCCTCCACCACACACAGTTCACAGCCTGCCAACTTTGGTGTTCTGACAGGCTCTGACAGGGCAAGGATGTGAAGGAGTAAGTGAACAGACTGAGACATTTTGTCACATAGTGCAGAGAATGGTATCCAAGGACTTAGGAATAATACAAATGCTTTCTTAATGTTGAAGAGGGGGAGGAGGATGATAACTATTGCTGATTTTAAAACTCAAAAGATGGGATTGCATAAGTATGGGAACCTCCCAGTATGAGAATTCTCTCTATCAAAGCAGATAGCAAGCCACCCACAACTTGGTGATAATATCTTTATAATTATCTGGTGCATTAGGGTTTGCAAAGTACTTTACATGAATTATCTCATTTGATTTGATCCTCATAACAACTCTGTGAGTTGGTGCTATCATCATCCCCATTCTACAGATGAAGAAACTGAGGCTGACAGTTTAAATGATTTAAAACCAGCTCTTCCTGACCTTTCCTGCTAAATTTCCTCTCAAATCCTTGGGTGCTGCTTAAATTATTTACCCAGGGTCCCACAGCTAGTTAAAAGGGGATTTGAGCCCACATCTTCCTGGATCAAGCTCAGTACCCTCACCACTATGAGTACTCCATTCTCTCCCTATTACCTTATTTACTACATTGTTCAATGACTTGGCATACTAGACACCATGTTTATCAACTGAAATAATGGAAATATACTAACATATAGCCAGACTTCAGAGGTGTTAAGTGATAAAAAGGAAGTCATTGCTATTTCTTTGACTTATCCATTGTTAATGTTAAACATTGTTTTGTTTTCAAAGGAAAAACAGATAGTACTTTCTTAGTCAGGTTTAAGGAGGGGTTAAATGCTCTATCAACAGAGAGTAATGCTAATAATTAAGCCTACAAGTATTTATTAAATGCCTACTGTAAGATTAAAGTAATGGTCAATAACTCCAGGTATTATATTTTACAAGGCTTATTAATAATCACTTGAAGTAGAAAAAATACAAGAACAAAAGTAAAAGCCTGAGTAAAGTCAGCTTTCCCAGTTGCGATCAGGGGAAAAGAGAGTGTGAGGGCAGAGCTACATAAAATTTATATCCTCCCTACATAACATGAAAAGGAACATGGGAATCTAGGAAAGAGAGTTCTGGGGAGCAAATCCTAATTACACAATCCCCCCTGTGATTTCATTGGAAAATGAGCATGTAGAAATCTCCCAGATTTACATGCCTAGTTTCCCCAATGAATCAGTACACATAACCAACTTATAGCTCTAAAGATCTTTAACTAGAAGTACATACAATATTTTACTTTCTAAGGGGAAATTACAATAATTTGGGGATAAGAGGGAAATAAAAGAGAAAGAGAACAAAACTAATGATTGTTGGGCACATTGACAATCAATTAGGGGGCAATTCCCTTTGGCATAAGAGTGTACATTCAAAATAAATACGTTTAACTCCCCACAGTTCAATCTACTACATCTCAAAATTCATTCTGGATCTTTTGGTGCAATGTGTGGTTTCTATAGGCATCTCCATGGTGGCTTCTCCAACAAGTTCACTTTCTTGATTTAGGGAGGTAGCAAGTTTCTTATCCTAAAATTACTCTCAAACAAAAAAAAATTTTTTATAAATCTAGAATTTTATGACAATAATACACTACCATATGAGGGGCAATTGGGTGGCTCAGTAGGTTGAGAGTCAGACCTAGCGACAGGAGGTCCTGAGTTCAAATCTTACCTGAGATACTTTTTAGCTGTGTGACCCTGGGCAAGTGACTTAACCCTCATCACCTAGCCCTTACCACCCTTTTACCTTGGAACCAATACACACTATTGATTCTATGATGGAAAGGGTTTTTCTTTTTTTAATACCTACTAAGTGCCAGATTCTAGGGTTGCCCCCCCAAAAGTTGGAACATCTCTCACCCTTTAGGAGCTCACAGTCTAATGGGGAGACACCATGCAAACAACTATGTACAAACACAGTTTAGACAGCATAAATTGTAATTCATCAACAGAGGGAAGACACCAGCATTAAGGGGAACCCCAAAAGTTCTGGGAGCCATCAGGCCATGATGCCTTGACAGAGTCATGTGTGGTAGCTGAGGAGACCACAGAGTGGTCCTTGGCAAGATGTGATTGCCTACTCAGTCCCCCTTTACATGACCTCTTTCATCAATGCCCCTTACCTATGAATTGACATGATTATTATTCCCCCTAGTCTCAAAAGAAATAATGCAAGAGCAAAACACCTGTACCCTAATTCCCCAAAACATCACCAAAAGATCAGACCCCTTAAACCCAACCCCAAAAAGACTATCGTGGATTAACTTTTATTTAGGTACATAATTCCCACCAAAACTGCAACTACAAGCCAAGCCAAAAGTTTCCCACTTACAGAAACCTATTCTCATGAAGCCAGTACACAAATCAATCATAAAGGTCCATACAATAAGTACAAGTACATCAAGCTTCAATATGTCTCAGTGACGTGACTTCACAAATCAGTAACTCAGGAACTCCCTAGTAAAAAAACCTTGAAAAATGACCAGTCTAAATCTGAGTTGTGTTCCCAGTACCCCTCAACCTCAATGATATGATTGTTGAATTGTCTTTTAAGAACTGTTGATTAATTATTCCATTTTATTAAAAGCAATAAGTAATTTTCCTCGATTATTTATAAGCTCAAAACTTCTCACAGGGTAATGAGAAAATTAAGCCACTTGTGACAAAATCCTTTGTCTGGTATGCAGCCTTTATTCTGTCTGTAATCACAATACAAGAATATAGAATGTTAATCAAGTGATTTGTTAAAAGTTAATGTATCACTTTTCCAATCTCTCTTTGAACATGTGTGTTAGGTAATGTATCTGTATGCCAAGAAAATGGGTATAAAAATAAAAACCAGGCATGGGGATGGCAAAGTAGCTATCAGAGGCAAAGCAATCCCATGGCTGTAATGATTAAGCTGTCTTCCATTTGTTATTTTTGTTGACTGATTGTTTGTCACCTGTCAGGAAACCCTAGAGTCGAGAGTGAAGCTGGACTCCACTCATGGCACAAAAGGCCTTTTGTAGAAGGTAGGATTTTACCTGAGACTTGAAGGAAGATAGGAAGACCATGAGTTGGAGATGAGTAAGGAGAGAATTGCAGATTGTAGAAATCTAGTTGATATTTAATAATTGGTTGGGAACCCTATGGTCAAGGATCACATCCACAAAGGAAGCAAGGTATTTCTGGATTTGGGGCCACTTCCAGGAATTATGTCCCGAGTTCAAAGCTGGAAGAGAATAGAGAAGGGAGATATTTCTCATGTCTATTATTGACCCATTTAGGAGCAAAGCAAGGGAGGGGGAGGGATGTCTCCCATAGTCATGATTCTCAACCAGGGCAGATATTTCAGAAATTTATTACTGACCCCATTTAGAAGCAGGGCAGGGGAGAAGGAGAAATGTCTCTCATAACAGTGATTCATTGAAATGGAACATGAGGTAGTAATTAGGGAGTGTTTGGAAAACAATTGGGAAATGTTTAGAAGATGCTGATTAAGAATGAATTCAGAGGAAGATGTACTAGCATCCCTTTGCAGAGGCAGAGCTCTTTACCTAGAATGCTGACCCTTCTCTCTGTCTCTGTCTCTGTCTCTCTCTGTCTCTCTCTGTGTCTCTCTGTGTCTCTCTCCATTCTACTTTTCAATTAACAAGCATTTCCCCCTCTGTATCCCACATACCAACCCATCCCCAAATTAAAAACAAAACAAAACCCTTGCAACAAAAAATATATAGTCAAACAAAATAAATTTCCACATTGACCAAGCTTAAAAATATTTTGTCTCTTGAATTTATCTCTACTCTTTCAGAAGATAGGTGGCTATCTTTCTCAGTCCTCTGGGATAATTGTTGATTAGCATTGTTCAGAACTCTTAAAATGTTTCTCTTTAAAATGTTATAAGGTATAACTAGAATAGCATATAAGTTGTTTTCCCAATTCAGTTCATTTTCCTCAGCATTCATTTATACAAATCTTCCCAGTTTTCTTTAAAACCTTCCCTTTCATCATTACAGCATAATCATATTCTATTGCCTTCATATACCATAATTTGTTCAGCAAATCTCTGATTTATAGGCATTGCCTTTAGCCTCTTGTTCTATCCTATTACAAAAAAAAGGGCTGCTATGAATATTTTTGTGAGACCTCTTTCCTCCTTCCTTTCCTCTCTTTGGGGGCATAAGTTCTGCAGAGTTGCTATTGTTAGGTCATAGCTTACTGACATCTTAGGTATAGTTCCAAATTGCTTTCCAAAAGGGTTGTACCAATTCACAGCTCTAGCAACTGTGCTGATGTGCCTGGTTTTCCACAATCCCTCCAACATTTGTCATTTTCCTTTATTTTTTTCATCATCTAAGTCAATCTGATGTCAATGTGAGGCCTCACTCTCTTCTCCTATAACTCAACTTCTTTCAAAGTTGAGCTCCAGATACCACCTACCACATATATTTGGTGTCTTTTCCCCATCCTGAAGGCTCCTCCCTGGTTGCTAATACCCTCCCACCTTCCCCAAATTCCTTTGTATTTAATTTGCTAAAATTTCATATTTAATATTCATAGCTGCACTCTTTGTGGTGGCAAAAAAAAATTTGGAAAATGAGAGGATGTGCTTTCATTGGGGAATGACTGAACAATTTGTGGTATCTGTTGGTGATGGAATACTATTGTGCTCAAAGGAATAATAAACTGGAGGAATTTCATGTGAACTGGAAGGACCTCCAGGAAGTGATGCAGAGTGAAAGGAGCAGAACCAGGAGAACATTGTACACAGAGACTGATATATTGTGGCACAATCGAATGTAATGGACTTCTCTACTAGCAGCAATGCAATGACCCAGGACAATTCTGAGAGACTTATGAGAAAGATACTATCCACATCCAGAGAAAGAACTGTGGGAGCAGAAACACAGAATAAAAGCAACTGCTTGATCACGTGGGTTGATGGGGACATGATTGGGGATGGAGACTCTAAAGGATCACCTTAGTGTAAATATCAATAATATGGAAATAGGTCTTGATCAATGACACATGTAAAACCCAGTGGAATTGTGCATCAACTATGGGGGGTGGAGAACAGAAGGGAAAGAACATGAATCATGTAACCATGGAAAAAATTGTAAATTAATTAAATAAAAATTTTCAAATAAAATTTCTAATTTGAGAAGCACCATGGAATAGCGGGTAGAGAGTCGACCATTAAGTCAGGGAAGACGTCAATTCAAATCCTACTTCAGTTAATCCTGACTGTTTTTTTCTTTGACCTCTTAGTGCCCTAGGGAGGTCTCTAAGACAATAAGCTGCAGCAAGTTGCTTACACTGATGAAATTATAGATTTATGTCTCATAAACTGGACATTGAACATTGAACCTAAAGGTCTTCCTTTTGGTCAGTCAACTGCATTTATTATGTACCTACCATATTCCTGGCATTGGGGAGACAGAGAAAGGCAAAAAGAGGAAGACAGAAACCCTTGTGAGGCTGGAGTCCATTTATCTCTTCAATCTAATAGTCACAACATGGGCATGGAAAAGAAAGTTAACTGGACTCTCTGTGTCTTATACTAGAAACACGATCTGAACAGAAGCCACCTCTGTCTAATGGTTTAGGCTTCAATGATTCTCATGGTCACAAGCCTGGCCAAAGAGGAACCCAATTACTTCTCCAGATTCCCAGGAAATCTGCTCTGTTGGGGGCAAGAGCTCTGCTCTAGATTGTGCTTGTGCATGTCCTTCCAGCAGCTGAAGTCTGGCCACGTTCAGGTCCTTCAAAGCTAACACTCTTAGGTACTGCTGGACAATGCTCTCACCTCCAGCATGGACAATGGCACAGCACCAGATGCTACTTTGTCTCCTGCAGCCTCTCTTTTGCTTCCAGAGTTGCCCAGGGAGGCTGTGGACCCTCTACCACAATCATCCACAAGTGTCTCCAAACAACCCAGATCCAGCATCCTTAGGGGATGTTGTCATTTTCCTTTATTTTTTATCATCCACAGATGATAAAAAGGGGGGGGGGGATAGCCTGGAGCTAGTGTTTCCCCAACTAAGAGGTAGTGTGCAATTGGATCAGCTAGCAAAATAAGCCATAGACATCAAATCTGTCTTCTGAGCTAAATTCCCAGAAGATGTTACCTACCAGAGGCAGGAAGGACTGGGTTCAAATCTTGCTCCTCATCCCTCCTCGTTGTATGGCTTTGGACAAGCCTCTTCATCTCTATGGGCTCAGTCTCCCCATTTCTAAAATGGATGCTTGTGCTACCAAGTCACAGAGCTGTAACCCAGACAGAGCTAGAGAGATGGAAGCCATCATTCTCATTGCCACTGTATCATAGATGACTTCCTCTTTGATGGTTCCTGAAGATTCACCCAAGCCAACGATGGCCCATAGCTCCTCACTGATTCATAGGAGCCAGTTACAGAGCCAGGGAAGGGTTACATTCCAGAGTTAGAGGGTTGCCCACCCCAAGCCCTAGCATTTCCTCACTGAAGAAGAGAGAGATAGATGGGAAACCTTGTCCCCATTAGATATAGGTGCCTGAAACAATTAGGCTGCCATAACTTCATTTGGAAGTGCTTGCTTGAGTCGATGGAATAGAGGATTATGTTCTCATAGAGAGGAAAGTGCTATTTTTATTTCTTAATGCCTCCATGTTTTCTTCTGGGACTCTGCTGGCAAGAGCCCAGAGGGCTAACAAGTCCTATTCCCGGCAGTCTCCTTTTAAACTCTTTTCACTAGGGGCCTGCAGCCCCACTTACCTTTTGTGGACAAGTTCCATGGGAAGCACAGAAATTTCATGCCCCTTATTTTGGTACTGATTTCACTCCTGTCTGTTCTCCAAAGGCTTTGCCTTGAATGCACCCTTTCTGAGTCAAGGGTCCCCAAAACCACTGGGTTCTGTATTGTTGAAACCCATGTTTGGTGCCAGCTTCTAAGCTCAGAGAAAGTCAGCAACAACAATGACAACAATGATGATGATGATAATTAGCACTTATATAGTGCTTTATGCTACATCATCATCATCATCATCCTCATCGCTAGCATTTATAATGGGCTTTGAGGCTTACAAAGTACCATACTCATGTTGATTTGGCTCTCTGAACAAACTTGTGAGATAGGGGCTATTTGTGTGCCCATTTTACAGAAGAGGAAGCAGACATAGAGAATTTGAGTGATTTGTCCAGGGTCACATCACGTGGGAGGACAGATTTAAACTCAGGTCCTGCTAACTCCAGAATTGTTCCACGAATAAAATACAACAGACAGGATAATCAGCTAAGGGGTAGAGGGAATAGAACCTTAGCCTTGCTGTTAGGAAAACTTGAGGTCAAGGACTGTCTTTGATAATAATTAGCTACACTATTCTAGGGAAGTTGCTTCTCTTGGCTTCAGCTTTTCCATCCATAAAATGGGGGGATTGATAATATTAGGCAGGTCATAAAAAGGATGTCTGGATTTAACTATAGGGAGTAACAAAATTGAGATTTGGTTGCTCCTGAAGTGATTTGCGGAGGCCCAGATAATACCAGGAAAATTATGGGGGCTGAAAGGAAGCTCCATTGAGCCACCAACTCCTCCTTTGCAGATTTTGCTAAGGTAAACTCCCACGGTGGTTTTCTGGAAGGGACAAAATGAATAAGCCAGAGTTTAGACAGAGGGACTGAGCAGCAGCAACATTTAGCTTACAAGACAGATTCATTGCCCAAGTATTTCTCTAGATAGCTGGCAGGAGGCGGCTGGCAGGAGGTCTGGAATCACAAAAGTGCTGAAATAGCTAAAAGGAACTGATATCACCATCACTTATTAGAGTAACTTGGTGAAGGTTCCAGGAGAGAACAGAATGTCAGAGAACAGAACAGCAGGCATGACTCGGGCCCAGCACATACCCAGAAATAGCAATATTAGAGGAGAGAAGGGTTCTAGCTTAGGACTGTGAGCTGTGCTGGCTACGTGTATTCTCTGTCTCATGTCAATCTCAAATAGAAATGGGGTCCACCGATCCATACCTAAAGATCCTCATGGGCTGCATATTGACTTAATTTAAAAATGTAATTTCATCTGTGTGTTACTATATTTTAAATTATTTTTCTAAATATTTCCCAATTACTTTTTAATCTGACACAGGTTGCCCTGCAGAGAGAGTATTGTGGGACCCCTGCAACCAGAGGGTTTCCTTGTCTTTAATACCTCTGCTCTCAGGGTATAGATCTATTCACCAGCCATGTGTCGTGCATGTTCCTGGTTTTCCTTATCAATGATGGTGTGATGACTTGGAAAAAAAAGTTTTCCCTTACTTTGGGGGGAGGGGGAGGAAGCCAGTCTGCTTTATCACTTAGCTTGTTATGTTATTTAATTAGTTGTATTTTGCTTTGAACCTACATATGCTTTGGTTGGCTGGTAAAAGAGGCACCTTGTGGGGGCTCGTGGGCTTAAGGGATGCCGTGATTCTGGGGTAGATGCCAGGCCACTCGTATGAGGGGCACACGCTCTCCTGGAGAATGTTGGCATGGGAGTTACTGCCACCTACATCTCTTCAGGCCCCAAATGATTGTGTACATTTAATGCCAAACAGACTATACCTCCCCAGCACTGATTTCTACCAAAGAAACTTCAAGGAATGGTTTCTTTACGGGCTGTTCTGGATCAGAGGAGGAGCTACAGGAGGCCCTGATGAAGAGAGATGAACAGATTCATTAAAGGTGGAACTCCTGTCAGGAGTGGATAAAGACCCAAATCTCTCCTCGTGGATAATTAGTGGAGGGAGAAGATGAGAAGGGGCCTCTGGAAGGGCATTCAGTGCTTTGGATCCCCATCCTAGAATGTGCCTGGGATAACCAGCTTGGCTTCTGAAGCACTCTGGGCTGCATTTATGATGCCTCAAACCCAACCCATGGCCCAGCCTCCAGCAATAGTACTGACAGCTGAGAAGCTGAGAACAAAGGCTTTCACCCCATGTGGAGGGGACTCCCAAGGGTGAGAAGGCACAGGGCACCTCCCCCTGGGCTTCTAAGGAGATCGCATGGAATCTCCCTTGGAGGCAATGCCCTGCCTGGGAATCCTGGGTCTCCGGAGCAGTGAGGGCTGAAAGGCCTTGGTTAAAGTATGAAAAGCTGCCAGTGGCTGTTCTGATGAGCCGCCTGCTCCATAAAGCAGAGGGAGCTTGAATGACACCCAAGCCTGAGTACGTGCCACCAAGGGACCAGGAGACAAGTGGGACCCCTCCTATTCCCTCCTCTGAAGCAGCTCAAAATCTCTCTGTCCTTGCCTTCTCTACTGAGAAGAATGCAGGGTGTACACAGAGAAGTCAAGCTGAGGTCATCCGAGAGACAGATAGACAGAGACAGAAAGACAGAAAGAAAGAGACAGAGAGAGAAGAGGAGAGAGACAGAGACAGAGAGACAGAAAGACAGGAAGAAAGAGAGAGAAGAGGAAAGAGACAGAAACAGGGAGAGAAGAGAGAGACAGAGACAGAGAGAGAAGAGGAGAGACAGAGACAGAGAGAGAAGAGAGAGACAGAGACAGAGAGAGAAGAGGAGAGAGAGCCAGAGAAAGTAGAGGAGAGAGACAGAGACAGGGAGAAGAGGAGAGACAGAGACAAAGAGAGAAGAGAGAGAAGAGAGAAACAGAGAGAGAAGAGGAGAGAGACAGAGAGAGAAGAGGAGAGAGACAGAGACAGAGAGAGAAGAGGAAAGAGACAGAGACAGGGAGAGAAGAGAGAGAAGAGAGAAACAGAGAGAGAAGAGGAGAGAGACAGAGAGAGAAGAGGAGAGAGACAGAGACAGAGAAAGAAGAGGAAAGAGACAGAAACAGGGAGAGAAGAGAGAGACAGAGACAGAGAGAGAAGAGGAGAGAGACAGAGACAGGGAGACAGAGACAGGGAGAGAAGAGAAGAGAAACAGAGACAGAGAGAGAAGAGGAGAGACAGAGACAGAGAGAGAGACAGAGAGAGAAGAGGAGAGACAGAGAGAGAAGAGAGAAACAGAGAGAGAAGAGAAGAGAAACAGAGACAGAGAGAGAAGAGGAAAGAGACAGAGACAGGGAGACAGAGACAGGGAGAGAAGAGAGAAACAGAGAGAGAAGAGAAGAGAAACAGAGACAGAGAAAATGCTGATAATTGGGTGGATGGGCAAGCGGGGGATCAAGGGAAGCTTGGCAAAGCAGGTGGCCCCTGAGAGGAGAAGGGAGGTGGAGGGAGGTGCCTTCTGAGCATGGGAGAGGAGTTGGGAGTTTGGTGGAGAGGACGAGTGAATAGGCCAGAGTGCCAGAAGCCCAGGAGAGGCCTCAAGGCCGGGTCTCTGGTTTGGGGCTGTTCTTCGGGGCTCTGACCTCCCTCTTTGCACTGGATCTCAATGGTCTCATCAGTCCCTCTGGGTTTCACTGTGTTCTCTATGCAGATGGTTTGGGCATGGCTGTAGCCATCTCTAAGCTCTCCCCAGAGCTCCAGTCACCAATTGGACGTCTCACACTGGCTCATCCACATCTTAAACTCAGAATGTCCGCCCAGAACGCGTCGTCTCTCCCGCGAGGGTCCCTGCTCTCTCCCGGTGCCACGATTCTTCTAGGGCCCCAAGTTTGAATCTTCACCTTCAGCCCCTCAGCCTCCCTCAGCCCAGCCTAACAGCTCAGGTAGGGCGACTCAGTTGGGTGACTGACTGGAGGCTGCACAGATGAAGCTCTGAGTGCTGGAAGGGCTCTTTGGGAGGCAAGTCCTGCAATTTCCAACACAAATCACCACCTTTGGTAGCTCACAGTCCGAGAGGGCCATCTGAGGCTAGTGGGTTTCCATGATTTGTTCCCACCCTGGTTCTGACTTAAACCAAATCTTCCTGACTCCAAAGTTCTCCCCCTCACATCACGCCAACAAACATTTACGAAACATTTTTTTAATGCAAAGAGAGGGGCACTATTCTGTCATGGACAGTCATCCTTGAAACCAGGAAGATCTGAGTTCAAATCCTGTTTCTGAGCCATACTGACTATGTTACCCTGGTCAAGTCACTTACTTATCCTCTCAATGTTCAAGCAACTCTCTAAGCCTCTCCATTACAGAGAAGGTGGTAAAGAATTAGGAATCAGGAAGACTCATCTTCGTGAGTACAAATCCAGCCTCAGGTCATTAACTAACTGTGTGACCCTGGACAAGTCACTTAATCCTCTTTGCCTCAGTTTCCTCATCTATACAATGAGCTGGAGAAGGAAGTGGCCAACCACTCCAGGATCTTTGTCAAGAAAACCCCAAATGGGATCATGAAGAGTCAGAAACAACTGAAACAACCCAACAAGAAGACTATTCCGAGGAAAGCGGGGTCAGATCAGAAATGGGGTCCCTTCTCCTCTGTTTCTCTGATGAAAGGACACACTTTCCTGCAGGACAGGGCACTCCCGGCTCGATCTGTTGTCCTTTCTGAATTTCCCAGCCCTAACTGGTGAGCTGCTCCTTTAGTGCCTCTGCTGAGGGCATGTTTATTTTCTGCCAGGGCCACAGTGGTTCCAGACAAATGGGATGACATCATGGGGCCACGACAGGCCACCACGGCTTGCCTATTTTTACTCCATCTTATCTGCAGGGCTCAGGAGCCGAGCTCTCCCTGATGCCCCCTCAGAATCTGACCATATTTAGATGCGAGAGGCATCAGAGGCAGATTTTCTCACAAGCCTTTGCTCTGACCAAAACCTTCTCCCTCAAGGCCACATGAAGGGTTTCAGAGTTTTGTTTTTGTTTGTCCCTACATCACACCTAAATTTGCTTTTTTCAGTCTCGTCTGCTCTGCTGTTCCTCAGACACAACAGTCCATCTCTTCATTTCATGACTTTGCACAAGGTGTCTCCCAGCCCCAGAATGCCCTCATTGCTCCTCTTTGTCTCTTCATCTCTCCAAGATCACTTTGGGGTGCCACCTCCATGAAGCCCTCCTTGACACCTCCAGAGTCCCTCTAGACCCCCCTCCCCCAAATGGCCTTATATTTACTTTGCATGGGCCAATTGGAGTCTCCTGATGGAATTTAAGTTCCTTGAGGGCAGGGACTGGGTCATTTTTGTCTTTGTGTCCTCACATCTCGCCTGGTGCTGAGTAAGCCTTTAATAAATGCTAATCAATTTAATGATCAGTTAACTGTCAAGCCTGATGCCAAGTAAAATAAATCAAATCAGGCTTCCATATGGAAACCATTTAAATAGCAGAAGATCGTTTTCCTGTCCCCCCCAGTCTTCTCTGGGTGAAACATCCCCAATTCCTGGAGGCTCTTTACCACTTGGTGTCTTTCTCTGGATACTGTCCATTAGATTCCAGTCTTAGAATTGAAAGGAACCTCAGAGACTATTTAAGCTGACCCCCTCATTTTTATAGAGAAGGAAACTGAGGCTCAAGCATGATGGTTTATGGTCATACAGAGATGGGATTTGAACCCAGATTCTCTGACCTGAAGCCAGAATTTTTCCCACTCCCCATCATGAGACTCCCTAAAGAGACTCAAGGAACATCCATCTTCTTAGTCTTGTCACCCCCTCAGCAGACATGAGGCAAGGGGAATCTGGATGGAAGGCTGCCTTCTCTGCCAGCTATCACTTCCTGCCCATTTTCAGCCAAGCCGCTTCTTCCCAGAAGTCTGGTCTGAATCCAGAGACACTGTCTTAATTTAATCTTTAATCAAATGAATGGTCATTTCATCTTCCCTTCTAGAAGGATTGAAGTTGAAGCTCTTACGCGTCTGCTCTGACCAAGAGGGCCATTTGACTCCCTGACTGTTTGTAAGTCAAAACTCCAGAGTTCGGTTTTCTCATCAGAGTCCAAAAGATGTGTAGCAAAAAGGACATCGGGAGTTTCTGGGTGACGGTGATAAATCTGGGAACTCAATGGGTCCATGTAAGTAATCCTGTGACACAGGAAGAACTGAGACAAAATGGATCCCATCTATATACAAATACTTTTAAAATCCAGCCAATTCAAAGAAGTGGAAATTGATGTCCATCAATTGGGGAATGGCTGATCCAGTTCTGGTATATGATTGTGATGGGATGCTATTATGCTATCAGAAATGAAGAGCAGGAAGATTTCAGAAAAACATGGGAAGACTTATATGAACTGATTCAGCAAAGGGAAATGAGAAGAATCAGGAGAACATTGTACACTGTAATAGCAATATTGTACCATGATCAACTGTGAATGACAGCTATTCTCAGCAATGCAATGACCCAAGAGAATCCCAAAGGATTTAAGATGAAAAATGCTATCCACTCCAGAGAACGAACTGATGGAGTATAGATGCAGAATGAAGTGTACTTTTTATTAAATTTTCTATATTTTTCTTGGAAATATTTTGCATGACTGCATGTGTATCATCTATATTATATTGCTTGCTTGCTTGAGTTGGGGGAAAAGGAGAGAGGGAGAGAATTTGGAACTTAGACCCTGGGAGGCAGATGCCTTTATTATCAACATTTTATAGATGAGGAAACTGAGGTAGATAGAAATTGAGTGACCTGTGCAGGGTCACAAAACTGGTAAGTGTTGTAGGCAGGATTTGAACTCAGTTCTCTATCCACTGTGCCACCTAGCTACTAGGTTTTGTTGTTAAAAGGTCAAGAATACTTGGTAAGGAAGGATATCATCCATTATGGCCCAGTATAGTTTTCAGACTCTATTAAGTGGACTCTGAAGGTTGAAACCATAGAGTGTGTAAAGTTACCCTTTTTCCAACAAAGGTCTTTCTGTTTCCATAAATAAATAGATCTTCTTTCTCTCAACTTTTGAATCACAAAAGAGTGTTCCCCAAAACTCTTACAGGAGTATTTAAAGTATGAGTCAAAGAGATCAAAGTTTTTGGATCAAACTCAAACTAAGTTATGTTTCGCTCCATTACGGGTTCATCACATGGGAACTTTCTGCCATATCCTTGACTTTGCCCTCATCCCTGTGGTTGCTCTGGGACCCAGGCTCCTTCACTGGTGGGAAATCCTCCTCTGTCATGAGCTTCCCTTACTGCTGCACCCTGCATCAAGTCTCTCTGGGACTTGGGACCTGGGAAAATTGATACCCCAATGTGCAGGGTTCGTGGTTCCCACTGGGAATTCCCAACTGCAATCCCATTAGAGAGACTTGTATGATTGTAACATGCATATGGGAGACACTTCATTTGAGGGGAGTCTTTGCAAGACAATGATTTGCTCTCCTAAGTTAAATAATTTTTTTAATGTACAAAGAAAGTGAGATTGTTTTCTATTCCTTCCTGTCCACTGTGTAAATGGCATGCTGCAGTAACCTGAATCAACTGAACACTGACTTTTCCATTTCTGTGTTTTCATCAAGGCCACTCTTGATATCTGCATAGACCATTCTATTCTAGTAAAGAGTTCACAGAGATTAGAAAGCGGGCATCTGTCTGTGTAGTTGTAATTCTTCCTAGTTGCTTTTTTTTTTTAATCCTTACCTTCCATCTTAGAATTAATACTTCCAAGTTCCAAGTGTAAACCTTGAAATTTCTCAGACTTGTGAATGTTAAAAATTTCCCCATTGGACTGGGAACATTCCCCATTTTGATGTGAAAACTCCTTGCTATGGGAGGACCTCTACTCCACCCGTACTTAAGACTGCTTTAGGGGAGAAAACTCCTTGCTAAACAATGAAAGTACTTGGACCCATGCTTATAATAAGGCAAGGAGTTCTTTGAGCCATGCCTGTTTTTTAGAATTGATACAATGGGATGCTAGGTACCTATAAAGGTCAGGCAGGTTTTCTCTTAATGAGATTAGTCGACTCAGCTGTGTTTTCTCTGGTTCAGACTTACTGAGGAGGTTAGTCGACTTAGCTGGAATTCAGATGGGCTATCCTTTAGGAAACATCTACAGTGATTGGCAGATGGAAGAACTTAGGGGAGGTGACATAGGAAAAACCCCCTATATAAGAAAAGATATCTCTTGAGCAAGAGAGGCTTGGAGATCCTTGGAGGGTTGGAGGCCTTGGAGATAGATCCTTGGAGATAGATCCTTTTGGAGGAGGCCCTTTGAAGATCTCTTGAGAAGAAGTCCCTTGGGAGGATGACTCTGGCTGGTACTCCCTCTGGGGAGACTCTGTTCCCCAGACATCCTTGCTTAAGACAAACCTTGTGGTGAGTGATAAAAGACTGACTGACTGATCTCTCTCTCTTAAGACTTAGGTCTAGGCCATGTTGGCTTAAGGCCCTTCATACTTATTCCTTTCTTACTCTTTCTCTCTTTCTCTGATTACTCATTGTATTATTAATTAAATATTTGATTTAAAAACCAAGACACTGTAGTGAAACATATTTTCTGCGGTCAAATTTACTCACCCTCTCTTATATCTATCACAATTTATATCTTTAACTCTTTGAACTGCCACAGTTTATGGCAGACAACAATTTTAAATGTTACTATTTTAAATATAACAATTTAAGCCATATACTATTTTAAATATAACACAAGACAGAAGAATGGTAAGGGCTGCACCATGGGGTTTAAGTGACTTGTCCAAGGTCACACAGCTAGGAAGTATCTGAAATCAAATTTGAACCTAAGACTTCCCATATCCAGGCCTGGTTCTCAACCCACTGAGCTACTTAGCTGTCTTTCCCAACTGTCTTTTCAAATACAATTTGTGACCTTTTCTTATTCTTTCAGAATCCTTTACTTTTTGAGATAGCTTGAAAGCCAAGGGCCATCTGCCATTTTAAACTGAAACTCATTCTGGATGTCTCTTGTATTGTTCTGAGACATTATTGTGTCCTCTCATGGTTTATCTGGGTCAAATAGGGGTAGTTCTATACTCTTTATGGATAAGAATAGAACAGTATTAAAATTCAAGGAGATCTGATCCATTCTCTGTGTTCTAGTTTTATATACATATGCTCTTGGAATGACATCATTTATCTGGATTTCATAAATTAGGGTTATGCCTTAACTTGATCATTGGCCAAAAAAAATAAATAAATAAAGTCATTAACAGATACTAAATCTGTGATTTCATTATATGGAACTCCCAGATTAGGAAAGTCCCTCTACCAATGAAGATCAATGCCTTCTCTGTTATTTATATAGTCTTAGAGAATTGTGTAGAGCATGAAAAAGTTGTGACTTATCCATGCCCACATATTGGTATTTTTCAAAGCTAGCACTTGAATTTGGGTCTTTCTGAATTCATTGTAAGTTGTCTATCCTCCAGATCTCTCTAAAGGTATTGGTAAAACTTTTAAGAGGCTGGATTTGAACTCAGGTCCATATATGATAATATATGTAAAATTATAATATAAAACAATGCTATATAAACAAGGGGTCTCAGAGCATGTGACCTTCCCTAGGTCACAAGTCATATTTAGCAGACACAAACTCATCAGCAGACAAGTTCCTCCTTGGATTTCCTGGGCTTAACTTTAAGGAAGCCTCAAATAGAAGGCAATGCCCTCATTATTTTAACTGTATCTGATTTTGATGCTGAGTTGATTCATTTACACCATAATGGATCCCTGGGTCCTTTGTTACAGCTCCTCATTCAGGCAGATCTAGAGGGGCCAATGAAGTGTTATTGCTGAAGAATATTTCTGGAGAATTCAGGGCCCCCAGTGAGATACCGGCTACTCTTGGAAATTCAATTATATTCCCTGCAGGCTATCAGGAGACAGTATTCATCAGAGAAAACATTCCCCATTCAGGGCTTTGAGACATACATTGAAGGAATCAGAGAACTACTAAAAATAGGTGCTTTCAATGATGGATGGATGGATGGATGGATGGATGGATGGATGGATGGATGGTGTGTGGGGGGGATGAATGGATGGATGGATAGATGGATGGATGGATGGATGGATGGTTGGATGATGTATGTGTGTGTGTGTGTTGGGATGGATAGATGGGTAGATGGATGGATGGATGGATGGATGGATGGATGGATGGATGGTGTGTGTGTAGGGGGATGGATGGATGACTAGATGGATGGATGGATGGATGGATGGATGGTGTGTGGGGGGGATGAATGGATGGATGGATAGATGGATGGATGGATGGTTGGATGGTTGGATGATGTATGTGTGTGTGTGTTGGGATGGATAGATGGGTAGATGGATGGATGGATGGATGGATGGATGGATGGATGGATGGATGGATGGTGTGTGTGTAGGGGGATGGATGGATGACTAGATGGATGGATGGATGGATGAATGCTGGGTGTGTGTGCATGTGGTGGAAGTTGTGTTTTTTACAGTTGAAGTTGACCTTTCTTGAAAGTAAAACTCTATTCAAGAGCTTTTTTGACCAAAATCTACCTTCTCCAGATAATAGAACTTTAATGAATTTGATGGTAAAAAAAGGAACTTGTTCAATTCATGCAAGTTAAGCATCATGTTTTCTATTATGCATCCATTTTTATTGATCATATGACCAAAGTGTGTGTGCTAGGGGTATTGAGGAGGAACAGTAGAAAAGCATGCTAGACTTAAAGTAAGAAGATCTGAGTTCAAATTCAGCTGTAAACACTTACTTAGCTGAGTAACCCTAGGCAAGTCACTTAAACTTTATTCCCCTGTTTCCTCAACCATGAAATGGGGGTGATAATAGCATCTATCTCATAGGGCTGTTGTGAGGTTCAAATGAGATAATCCATGTAAAATTCTCTGCAAACCTTCACATGCCATCGAGATTCTTGCTGTTATGAGGGATCATCTATCCCATGACATTCTGTGGATTTACTCTAGCTCAATGTCTTTTTCCCCTATCAGTTCCCAGCAAAGGAACCATGTTTTGCTTAGGACCAAACATAAAACTCCAAATGTATTCTGACCAGAGAATACAGAGTGGAGGATGCAGGGAATTTGTCCCCTAATTTGAATAACATGGCTCTAGAGAAGGGGTCCCCAAACTATGGCTCGAGGGCCACTTGCAGCCCCCGGAGGCCATTTATCCGGCCCCCACCGCACTTCTGAAGGGGCACCTCTTTCCATGCCTGCGCACCCCTGCTGCTCTCTATGCTCCTACTCGGCACCTATTTTTTCTATTGCCTCTTTGGCCCTTGCGTGGCCACTGGCTTCACACCCACCCCCTGCTGCGCCCCGGGCCACCCCCACCCCTCAGCCACCATCCTGGGCGCTGAGGCCCGGACGGCTCCTCACAGCAGCAGCAGCTGAGTCTGAGGCTCCCCCAGAAACGGAGGTGGAGCGTGGCGGAGCCGGGGCTCTCCGAAGCCCCAGGATACCCGGCTGGGGTGGGCTGCCGCTGACCAGCAGTTTCAGGAGCTGGTGTGAAGAAGGGTGGTTGGTGCACGCGCCTTGCTGGAGTCTCTGAGGGTGCACCCCGACATCCGAGCTCTTGGCGCCGAGCCGGGGGCTACAACAAGGGGCTTGCCTGGTACAGAAGCCTGATCCACGGACGCTGAATGATCGGATCACCATGGAGAAGACAAAAGAGGCCCCTGGGTGCATCCACATGTCCCAGGACACCAAACTGATCGTGGTTGTAGGAAACCCTGTTCCACGGGCCATTTCAGATTATACTCAGACGCTGTCCAAGAGCCCCTCCATTCCTAGCCTCCAAGCACTGGCCTTCCGCAGTGGCGGCTCTGGGCTGGTGGATACCGCGGAGAGTGCTGTGCTCACTGGCATCTGCGCCACATCTGGACACCTGGCTGCAGTACTGCCCACCGTCCCACGTTCTATTTGTGAGCGGCGGGAGAGATGGGCCAGTGCAGACGAGCGCTTCTATTTCCAGGAGACCAAAGGCTCCCCCTGCCTGAAGAAGTGACGGAGGAAGCTTTCTGCAGGCTCCCCTTCACTTAGAATCTCTTAGCGGAAAACCCCGACTGCATTCCCAAAGGAAACGTGCCTGGATGCACTGAAAGGTGCAAACGGAGCTCCAATTCGAATCTAAAGAGCTTCTTCTCCATCACCAGGACACGCAGCTTTTCCGTAACCCATTTTCTACAGACACTGAAAACGTGGGTACAATTTACCAAGTGGAACTGTCTGAACTGCAAATTGTGACTCTGAAAGTTGCATGCGAGTCAAGCAGCCCGCCTAGTTTCTGTGCATCTCTCCCCTCTGAGACTGAGCCTCAACTCAGGAACCAGGCATCCCACATGGCAGCCATCTTTGGCAGCTCTTGTGTCTGGGAACAGACTTTATCCAGAATGAAAAATCTGAAATCTCCAACCAGATCTAGACTAACTGATGCCCACTTGCGTCACTTGTACGGCCAGCAGTGACAAATATGAAACCCGACATTGACCATCTCATTAGCCAAAAGCAGGCCCAGAGCGCCCATTGAAATGCTGGTCAGTTTGTTGATTTAAATTTATCTGTCCTTTATTTTAAATATTGTATTGGTCCCCCCCCCTTTTTTTTTACTTTAAAATAAGATATGCGCCGTGTGCATAGGGATTTGTTCATAGTTTGTTTATAGTCCTGCCCTCCAACTGTCTGCGAGACAGTGAACTGGCCCCCTGTGTAAAAAGTTTGGGGACCCCTGCTCTAGAGCATCATCATTTGGTTTCTTGTCTCAAGTCTCTCTCCTCACTAAACTAGCACCACACAGATGAAAGAGTGCTATTCCTAAAGTCTGGGTCTGAGCGATCACTCCTCTCCTCAAGAAGCTCCAATGTCTCCCTATTGGTTCTTTTAAAAAATAATTTTTTAAATCTTATTTTCTCCAACCTATAACTCTAGGATAGAATACAAACACCTCCATTTGACATTTAAATCCCTTCCCAGCCTGGGTCTGGCCTGCCTTTGTAGACAAATTGCCCCTTACTCCTTTTCCTGCTCTCTGTGTTCCAGCCAAATCGATCAATCCACTAGTCCTCACACATGACATCTACCACTGCTGTGCTCTTGTAGAGCCTGTGCTTCCCATTCCTGGAAGGCACTTCCTTCTCATCTCCAGAATGAAAAGGTGTGCATAAATGGTGATCCTTCTTTCCTATACTTTTTGATCCATCCAAATGGGTCATCTGATTTTTTCCTCACACGACTCTCCATCTCTATATCCATCTCCATGTCCATTTCTATGCTTTTCATGCTTGGAATGCCTTCCTTCCTCACTTCTGTCTCTTAAAATCCAGAAATTCCTCCAAGACTCAGCTCCAATGCTAACTTCTACATGAAGCCTTTCCTGATCTCCCCAGTTGCTCCTGACTCCCCTCTTCCCCATAATTACCTGGTATAAGGCATACAGAGAGATTTGTTTCCCCATCACTCAATTTAGAATGAAATCATAAGATGACCTAAAGGTCACCCCCAGTATTTAACCCAACAATAATTTCACAAGATAATAAAATGTTGATGAGTTAGTGGGGGCAGGGGAACACTTTAGGGATCTGAAAGCCTCGACTAAGTTAGAAGAGTGGCTCTCCATTCACTGGTTAAAGATGGGCATGCACTGAGGAACCCTTAAAGATCAGTCTCTGTGAGGGAACTACTCTGAGGATAAGGAAGGGTATTTCTCTTTCCTTCCCCTCCCTCCCCTTCTACCACACCATTGGCCATGGCATTGACCTATTCACCCAGAAGAAGACACTTCATCCATTAGTTGGAAAATCAGTATGAGAGTTCAAAGCACAGAGTGCAGATAACCAAGGACATGGAAAGGCAGTCACTCCAGGCTGGAAGCAGCTTCTAAGGATCCAGAAAGCTAGAAGCAAAAGAAGAGAGCTGGCTATCAACTAGAGAGAAAGCTAGCCCTGGAAAATAAGACTCCACCAGGAGAAAAATGACATTGAGGCTCTGCTGTTCTGGCATTGGGAGTTGCCTTGGTCACAAATGTTCCCTATGACTCCAAACAATCACCCTAGTGCAAACATCACTAATATGGAAATGGGTCTTGATCAATGACACATGTAAAACCCTGTGGAATTGTGCATTGGCTATGGGGGGTGGGGGGGAGGAGGGGAAGCAAAGACCATGGATCATGTAACCGTGGGAAAATATTCTAAACCAACTAATTAAATGAAATTTAAAAAAAATGTTCCCTATGTTTATGTCTCATTATCATTGTACTCTAAGCTTATATTTGTTCTTCCCACAAATACTATGTGTAGTAATGGGAGAGTGTACCCCAGGCTTTTAAGGCTAAATGTTTTGTAGCTATTGCTCTTACTATGGCAGTTTAATAAATGCCTTTGGTTTGAACTAATTGTGTCTTCTTTCTGATTATTAATGGAGAGGTCCTAATGGGGGCTTATGGGCTATAATATTAGGAGTGGTCTCCTATAATTCTAGGTAGCATCTGCCTTCTGGAGCCATACCTGCAAGTATGTAGGACGAGTTGGAAATGGGGTGTGATATTCTGGGGGGTTGCTTCACTTGAATATATTCCATATATGCCTATATATGTACCTGTTGTCTTGTCTGAGTAGGATGTAAGGCCCCTGAGGGCAAGAATTCTTTCTCTCTCTTTTTTTTTTTTTTGCTCTTTGTATCCCTAGGGCTTCACATATTACCCAGCATAGAGTAGTTACTTTATACAATTATCCTTTCCACTGGGTGACTTTCCCCTTTGAGGTTTCACTATATTGTGGGGCTACACAAGAACTTAAGTGGGAATTTTTGTGGGGTTTTGTATAGAAGCCTCGTGAAGGTCAGCAGACAACACAGAAGAAGTTTAGAAACTCAGTTATAGTTACTTAATCCAAAATTTACAAGAAGGTACTGTAAATACCCCATAAAAGGAAAAGGGAAAATTCAGACTTCTCTGGTACAGAGGGAGGGCCAAGAAATTTGAGCAGGTTTTCTGGATCGCAGGGTGCCAAGCCCCTGATCCCCTCGATGTGGAAGGGATAACTGTAAATGTTTATAGATCGATGGACTGCCTTGGTGGAGAGTATGTCCTTACCACAAGTCCACTGAACTGTTCAAATCTGGTACAAGGCAGTGTGTGAAGAGTTAAATAACTGATCCAGGCATCATGACTCAGAGAAAGACGTGACTTCTACATTGTTCCAATCTTTGTAACTCTGATGCCCTCTATAGCCAAGAAACTGGCCAAACCTGGCTCAGAAACACTGCGATCACCCAGTCATCTCCATAACACAACCAAGGGCTTTCGTGTTCCATCTCCTTTCCTTGCCCTCTCCATTTCTGCCCTGGAAAAGAAATATATTCAGAGTCCCTTTGGTGTCTTCCTTCCATTTGGCTCAGGCAAATGGAGGTAGTTTGGAAATGGCGACCCTTGGGATGTCTCCATAGCTTGGAAACCCAGGCAATGAATGGCGAACTTGTTTAAAATGAACTAGACAAGCTGAGGCATAAGGAAAGCGATCTCAAGGGGCTTCCTAGTAAATCCAATTAATTGTTTTATTTATTTACTAATCATAGAAAGAAAGAAAAATATAGCGTGTGTTAGGACTATGAATGGCACCTTTATCGGCATTTCTTTAGATTTTGGCAGCTTCCACGTAGAAGTACCAGCAGGACTCTTCCCATGACCATCTCCCATGCCTCTAGCTTCTCATCTCCAACTATTGTTTCCCATCTTCCTGCAAGGTTCAGTTGAGGTTCTTTCAGCTCCATAAAGCCTTCCATAACCAATTCCCTCCAAGAGGGCTCCCTCCCTCCTCAAATTACCTTAACGTAGTTACAGGATACTGCTGCAGCCCCTACAGCCATTGTCCCATCTTTGGCTGGGTGTCCCCAGTGCCTGGGCCAGAATAAATGATTTATAAATAAGTGCTTGTTGAATTGAAGCGGCACGTGCCTACCAGTTCCTATTTTATTCTGTGTCATGATTTATCAAAGACCAGAAAAGCCCCAAATACAGACAAAGGAGCACTCCTGTCTCCTCAAGAAAGAGGAGGGGGAGACTACTGGCTCAGAATGCCATTTATGCTGCCTGATGGTTCACTGACTAGTGGTTTTCTTAATTGTTTTCTCTCTTTGAGATAGGGCTTGGTGTGGAGGTTGGGAGGAGGAGGAGGTGGTTTCCAGAAATGACTCTGATGCAAAACCAACACTCACCAATCAAATACTCAAGGGAAAAAATGAAATCAGAAGACCCAAATGAAATAACCAACCAAGACTTCCCATTACCTGTCCCTGACAATAAGAATCAATCCCCCTCGTTGTGAGCCTTTCCACTGATGTCCATTTTGAAATGGGCAGAGAGAGAGACACGGGGGGGGGGGGGAGGGAGGGAGGGAGAGAGACAGAGAGACAGAGACAGAGAGACAGAGAGAGAGAGAGGAAGAGAGGGAGAGAGAGGGAGAGAGAGAGACAGAGACAGAGACAGAGAGAGAGAGGGGGGGGTAGGGGAAGAGAGAGGGAGAGACAGAGAGAGAGAGAGACAGACAGACAGAGAGGGAGGGAGGGAGAGAGAGACAGAGAGAGAGAGAGAGAGAGAGAGAGAGAGAGAGTGTGCAACGTCCTTCAATAGCAATTTTTGAAAACTCCTGCTATAGCCTAGTTATACTCCTGGGTGCATTGGGGAATGTAGAGATGAATAAACCACAGTACCTGCCCTAAAGGATTGTTCCTTTATCACCCCAGGATCCAATTATAGTTGCCCTTTCCCAGCCATCTTCATTCCAATTCAGTCGTCAATACCAATTCAATTCAATGCCAAAGAAATAAGACCTTAACAGCATGCTCCAATCATCTATGCCAGATACAATTTTTATCCTGCCTAGGCAGTTGGATCTCTTTTTTGGAATGAACTCTCTGGAGCTCAGGGGATCTCATTGGTAAGATGAGTAGATAGATTAGAGGAACCAGGATGGAATAAGTTTTAGAGAGCTTTTGGAAGAGAAAGCAACATGATGAAGGAGAATGGAAGGAAATTGAAGCTTTTAATTCACTTAGCCTGGGAGAGCCCCATGTAGAAATGGACCCCTGAGCTAGAGTTAGAAGTATCCTCAAATGGGGGCAGCTGGGTGGGTCAGTGGATTGAGAGCCAAGTCTGGAGTCAGGAGGTCCTAGGTTCAAATCTGGCCTCAGACACTTCCCAGCTGTGTGACCCTGGGCAAGTCACTTAACCCCCATTGCCTAGTGTAAACCTTGAAATTTCTTAGACTTGTGAATGTTGGAAATTTCACCATTGGAAAAGTTTCATACTTGGAAAAAATTTCCTACTGATAGTAAGAACTCTATTTGGAATGTGAACCCCCTTGGCATGGGAGGATCCTTCTCCTCCCTACTTGGGACTGGTTTAGGACAGAAACCTTTTGCTGAACAATGGAAAGGGCTTTGACCTATGCTTAAGCATAGAACAGGAAGTTCTTTGAGTCATGATTGATTTTAGAATTGATACAATAGAGATACTTGGAATGACAGAACCAGGTCTTGAAACTACAATCTCCACCCTACTCAGAGTAAAAGGATTTAGGAAGGGCTGCAGCAAGGATCAAGATTTAATTATTTGAGAATATGACCTTCAACAGACATGTGCAAAGGGGGGCAGTCCTCTGGGCGGTCCTGGGTTAAGCTAGAGCCACCATTGGCACAGGGAAGACATGGACAGTGATTGGTAGATGTGAGAACTGAGGGGAGGGAACTTAGATGGTTTCCTTAAAGATAGCAGGGTCTGAGGACTGGACGAGTTGTTCGAGAGGTTTTGCTCTGAGAGGTGGTGCTCTGAGAAGTTTTGCTCTGAAGGAGGCTGGAGGTGGAGGCCCCTGAGACTGTTTCTCCATTTTGGTCATGTGAGTGATAGGGACTGATCTCTTTTCTTTGCCTCAGCTATGTAAGGGCTTGAGCCTTTTGGCCCAGCCTAAACAGAGGGGGTATTTAAGCCCTATTCCCTTCTCTCCCCTTTCTCTCTCTCTCTCTCTCTCTCTCTCTCTCTCTCTCTCTCTCTCTCTCTCTCTCTCTAACTCTAATACCTTTTTTCCTCCTGTTTGTAATGAAAACTCCATAAAAGGTTGACTGCTGACTTGAGTTTTCATTTAGGAATTACATAGCTGAGTTCCTTGGCGACCTTAAATTAATATATATCAGTCTTTTAAAGTGATTTCCTTGTCACACTAGCCCTTACCACTCTTCTGCCTTAGAACCAATACACAGTATTGACTCCAAGATGGGAGGTAAGGGTTTAAAAAAGAAAAAAAGAAGTATCCTCAGATGGAGAAAGGAAGGGACTAAGCATTTATGAAACATCCACCAAGTGCCAGATATTGTGCTAAAAGCTTTACAAATATCTCCTTTGATCTTTGAAACAACACAGGGAACCCAGGGGAGCTATGATGATCCCATTTTACAGTTGAGGAAACTGAGGCAGACTTGTCCAGGATCACACAGCTAGTGTCTGAAGCTAGATTTGAACTCAGGTCATCCTGACTCCAGGCCTTGCACTCTATCTGCAATCTAACTGGCTCCAGAGGCCATCTATCCCAACCTCTCTAATTTTAGACATGAGGAAATTAAGATATAGGAAGGTTAGTGGCTCATCCAAGGTCACAGGGGTAAGTCTGAGGTGGACTGTGAACCCAGGTCCTGTGACTCCAGAACCGATGCTCTTTCCACATTGCCATATCACTTCCCAAGTTTTATTTGAAAGGGGGAGCCCTCTGGCAATCATTTAGATCATCTGACAAATAGAATTAAATTCTTTGGACAGCAAAGGACGGAACAAAAGTGGTTTACACAGAGTTCAAATGCAGGACATCTGAGGAGACAATCAAATAGTCCCTAGCTGTCCATATGAGCTAAAGTCACCAAGCTCAGATGTACAACACCCAAGAGTGCTGAAAAATGTGGACACAATTGCTGAGCCACTGTCAGTAACTCTGAAAAATGATGAGGAACTTTAGAAATACCCCAGACGTGAAGATGGGCAAATCTCATACAAATCCTCAAAAAAAGGGATGAGGGGAGTATCTGCTAACTAGCTATGAGGGAGCTTCATCATATATACTAGGGATTCATGAATAAGTGGAGATTTTGTGAGACTTAAGAAAGGGAAACAAGTATCACCAGGAGCTTCATCAAGAATGGGCTGTGCCAATTTGGAATTATGCCCAAATGGCTTTAAAGAACACATGCCCTTTGATCCAGCAATTCCACTACTAGGTCTGTATCCCAAAGAGATTTTTTTAAATGGGAAAGTTCTGTTTGTACAAAAGTATTTATAGCTGCATTCTTTGTGGTGGCCAAAAACTGGAAAATGAGGGGATGCCTTTCAATTGGGGAGTGGCCGAACACATTGTGGTATATGTTGGTGATGGAATACTATTGTGCTCAAAGGAATGATAAATCGATGGATTTCTATAAGAACTGGAACAACCTATGAACTGATGCAGAGTGAACTGAGCAGAACCAGAAGAACATTGTACACAGTAACTGAAATGTTATGAGATGACCAAATGTAACTGACTTCTCTACCAGTAGCAATGCAAAGATCCAGGACAATCCTGAGGGACTTACGAAAAAAATGCTCTCCACATCCAGAGAAAGAACCGTGGGAGTAGAAATGCAGAAAAAAACATATGATTTATCATTTGTTTGTATGGGTATGTGATTTGGGGTTTGGGTTTTTAAATATTACTATATTACAAAAATGAATAATATGGAAATAGATATTGAGTGATGATAATCCATGTATTACCCAGTGGAATTGCTTGTCAACTCTGGAAGCAGGGAGGGAAGAGAGGAGAGAGAGAACATGAATCATGTAACCATGGGAAAATTTTTTTAATTGAATTAAAATTTTAAAAAAGAATGGGCTGTGCCAGATTAAACTCATTCTATTTTAACAGCATTTCTAGAGCAAGAGAATGCCATGTATGACCATGGTTTTGTATGAGCCATGTATGGTTCAAATTTGGCCTCAGACACTTCCTAGCTATGTGGAAGCCGACTCCCTGGGCAAGTGACTTAACCCCCATCACCTAGCCCTTAGTACTCTGCTTTGGAACCAATACAGAGAATTAATTCTAAGATGGAAGGTTAGGGTCAAAAAAATAAACAATAAAAAAGAGAAATCTCACCACAGGTCCCAAAAGTGGTCCTCACATGTTCTAGTCTTCACAGCATGCAACACATCTAGGATGGGTTCCCCTGAGATCACTGCCTAAAGGCTGTACCTTGGCAAATAATCAATTAATAAATATTTATCAAGTACTGATTGTGCATATGAGTCACGAAGAGCCAAACACAACTGAAAAATGACCCAAGGACAAAGCTTCTATATGTGCTGAGTATTAGGCCAAGTGCTGCAGCTATGATGAAGGGCAAAACCCAGTGTCTGTGCTTGGAGAGCTCATGTACCTACATTTCTAGGTACATACAAGATCTATACAGAGTAGATGTTGGGCATTCTGAAAGGGAAAGGCACCGGCTGCTGGGAAGAATGAGAAAACTGAGCAGCATTGAAGGAGGCCAGGAGGCTTTCATAGAGCATTCCAATCATGGGGCATTTAATGTATGAAATTATTTTGGAAAGACTGAGGAGAGTCTAACAGCCAGGCTACCTGAGGGAATCTCACCAAAGTCTTTACTTTTCTACAGAAAGTGACACATAAAGAGGCAATTAGGTGGCTCAGTGGATAGAGAGCCAGCCCTGGAAATGAGAGGTCCTGGGTTCAAATCTGAATTTAGACACTTGGCAAATCACTTAACCCCCATTGCCTAACCATACAGAAAGGAAAAGAGAGACAGACAGACAGACAGACAGACAGAGAAAGAGACAGAGAGAGCAGAAAGACAGAGAGAGAGACAGAGAGAGACAGAGAGAGCACCAATGGGCAGGATTGTGGTGAATAAAAATGGTGACTTTTTCAGTACTACCCTGCTGATCTCCCTTTCCTTCATCCATAATTCAAATCATCTCAGCTTCATCCTTCATCCTCTACTCTTTTGCTCAGGTCTTAAGAAAAGTGATAGATGATTCTTCTGCTTGCCAAAAGCAATCCCCTGGTGTGTATCCATAATCCTATCCCTTCATTTTGCATCTCGGATCATCTCTTCTTTCTCCCTAATTTCCAACCTTTTCTTATCCCCTGACTCCTTCTATACTGCCTACAACCTACAAACATGCTTCATGTCCTCCATCTTTTAAAAGCTTTCCTTTGCCCTTTAAGCCTCTCAAACCACAGGTCTATGATCTCCTCTAATTCACAGGCTATCAGAAAAAAGCTCTCAGCATTCATTCCTGTACTTTCAAATATCTATAAATTCTCAAACCTTTGCAGTCTGGCTTCTGTCTCTTCCCCTCTGCTGAAACTGTTCCCCTCTAGATCATTAACGACATCTTTATTGCTTTTCTTGGTCCTCATCCTCTCTGTGGATCATCCACTCCTTCTGAATCTTCCCTTCTCTCTGGTTTCCATGCCCCTGCTCTCTCTTTGCTCCAGATAGGTTTCAAATGGATCCTTTTGGTCCATTTTGCAAGTTTATCACTGTGCATGAATGATCCCCTGAGCACTGTCCTGAGCCCTCTCATATTTTCTCCCTACATCCTTTTTCATTCTGCTAGATTCTGCTGTCATCTCTCTGCAGAGAGCTACCTGGATCTAAACAGGTTGTCCCCAAAGTTTTAATGCAATTTTATGGCTTAACACTGAATGTACACCTGCACTAAAACTTTGGGGACAACCAGTATATCCAATCCTGCCCAGTTTCCTGAGCTCCAGTCCTGCATCACCAACCACCTGCTTGACATCTCTGCCTGTAAGTCTGTTTTGCAACCACAAACTCAATTTGTCCAGAAAAGAACTCCCTATCTTTCCCCATAAGCCCTGCCCTCTTCTTCACTTTCCCCTTTCTGTCTCAGCCACCATCATTCTTCTCCTCTCTCGGGCTCTGAAGCCTGGAATCCTCTCCAGGTCTTTGCTTTCCCTAATCCTTCATAGTCAATGTGCCTTTTCTATGCCGCCTCTTCAGCACTGCTTCTATCAATCACTTTCTCTTTGTTCCTACCACAGCCAACCTAGTCCAAGCCTTCATCAACTCCTTGTCTCCTGGCAACCAGCCTCTCTGCTCCACTCCATCCTCCACAACGCTGGCACAGCACAGGTGTGTGTCACCCCCTCCTTGAGGAGCCTCGGTGGCTAGCTCCCTATTTATTGCCTTAAGAATAAATGATAAATGAACTACAATCCTTTGGTCTTTGAATCTCTGTAATCTGGCTCCAGTCCATCTTGCAGATTAATTACATATGATTCCCCCCCCCTTACACCTACATTCTCTCTCTCTAAACCATTACCTTCTGTCTTAGAATCAATACTGTGTAGTGAGGCAGAAGAATGGCAAGGGCTAGGCAATGGGGGTTAAGTGACTTGCTCAGGGTTTCAGAGGCCAGATTTGAACCCAGACCCCCCCCCCCCAACTTTAGACCTGGTTCTCTATCCATTGAGCCACCTGGCTGCTCCCTTACATTCTCTATGATCTAGTCAAACTGTCCCACTTGCTGTTCCCAGTACATGATATCCTATCTCTCACCCCCCCCACACCTTTGCCCGGTCTGTAGCCTAATGCCTAGAATGCTCTTTCTGCTCCTCTCTGTCACCTGGAACCCTGAGCCTCCTAAAGGTTCAACTCAAGTGCCCCTCCAGCAAAAGATCTTTCCCGATTCCCATCATCTCTGCCTATCTATTGTCTACATCCTGCCTTTACTGGCCTGTGAATACAGTGTCCCCCCAGCAGGATGGAAGCTCCTCCAGGGCAGGGGCTGTGCTGCTTCTCTATTTGTATTCCCAGCATCCAGCCTGGGGTCTGGCACCCAGCAGGCATTTAACAAATACTTGTTGATCGAGCAACTCGTTAATTAGTTGATGACAACAGATTTATATATTTCAGCGGGCGAGTTTCCTAGTTTTCAAGCCTTTAAGACTATTTTCCGGATTTCTCTGAGGTTTGTCAATGTACCCGGTGACTAGACTCCTGTGGAGGGTTAGCTGTCCTTGGTCCTTATCCTAGGCAGAGTTGATGCTGCTGTCTCTGAGCCGACCCAGAGTTGGAAAAGGGCTCAGGTGGTATAATAGGCTATAAGACCACACAGTGGAGATGGATGGAAGGAATTCTCCCATGGGAATTGTTCTATACGAAAAAATGGTCTGCCTGGAAAAGAAGACACTGCATCAAGGAGACTAGACTGAAAACATCCCCTTGATATGGAGAGGTAATTCTTGAATTAGTTAGGAGAAGGGCGCTTGAGACAGTTGGAATGTCTTTCTCCTCCTCTGTCAGAGAAAGAGGAGAACTCTGAAGGGGCTGACCTTTCGGTTTCCTATTTTTTTTAAGACTCTTACCTTTTTTCTTAGAATCAATCTAAGGCAGAAGAGTAGTAAGGGCTAGGCAATGGGGTTTAAGTGACTTACCCAGGGTCTCACAAATAGGAAGTGTCTGAGGCCAGATTTGAAACTGGGACCTCCCATCTCTGAACATGGCTCTCAATCCATTGAGCCACCCAGTTGCTCCCCAATTTCCACTTTTAAAAGGGGGTAGAATTTGTTCCTCAACTAGTAAGGCTGCCTGGTATAATTAGATGTAATGTCAGGAAGACCTGGATTCAAATTCTGACTCAGATACCTCCTAGATCTGTGACTTTATGTCAGTCACTCTACCTCCTACTCTAGCTGACCATTTCTTCTCAGCTCTCCCCTTATCTTAGGTCCTTACCATGCTTGCATTAAAAGTCACATAAAACATATTGCACAAGACTTTTATCAAACTCTTAAAATGAATAAAACATATATTACATCCAGTGTGTCCATTCCCATAGGATGCTCCTCACATCTAGCATCAATCCCCCAAGCCTAAGGCTGCTTAGATTCCCTGAAGTCTAGTTCCTTCAGCTGCTTCCAGCAAAGGGCTAGCAAAGGCATTTAAAACTGTTTATTGTCATGTAAACTACGCTTCCACATTGGTCACTGTTGTAAGAGCAAAGTCATACATCACGAAAACCCCAAAATAAAACTGAAAACACACTGCTGTGACTCCAACATTCTTTCTCTGGAGGTGGAGAACATTCCCCATCGTAAGCCTTTCAGGATTATCCCAGATCATTGCACTGCTGAGAGTAGCCAAGTTTTCACAGAGAATCATCGTCCAATATTGCTCTTGCTGTGCACAGTATTCTCTTGGTTCTGCTTATTTCTCTCTGCATCAGTTCTGAGAGCTCTTTCTGAAATCATCTTGCTTATAGCACAACAGTATATTCCATCACCAACAGCTACTACAACTTAATTAGCCATTATCCAATGGATGGACATCCCTTCAGTTTCTAATTCTTTGTTACTACAAAAAAGAGCAGCTCTCCATATTTTGGCACAAATAGGTCCTTCCCCCCCCCCTTTTTTTTTTGTAATTTCTTTGGGATGCAGACCCAGGAGTGGCATTACTAGATCAAAGGGCAGGCATTCTTTTAGCGCTCTTTGGGCTTAGTTCCAAATTGCTCTCCAGAATGGTTGGATCTGTTCACAACTCCACCAACAACGCACCCATGTCCCAATTTTGCCACATCTCCTCCAACATTGATCATTTTCCTTTACTGCCAGACTGGCCAATCTAATAGATGTGAGGATGGCAAAGGCATTTTTACAAGGCTTTAGGTTTGTTTAGTTTTTCACTCATGGCAAAATCGATGGCAGAGGTCAAGCAGGGTCCATTATGGATGCTTTGTGGGTCCATTATGGATGCATTGTCGGTCTTTTCCAAAGAACAGCATGAGTGTTATAATGGTTAATGCTTTCATAGTGTCTACTCAAGTAGGGTAGCCTCTGGAGCTGATTCCACAAGGAGGTCCTCAGCTATCTCAGGAGCCTGTCTCCAAGTCTGCCTGTCTTCTTCACTGCTAGGTGGCACAGTGGATAGAGTGCCAGCTCTACAGTCAGGAAGATTGTTCAAATCTGGCCCCAGCTCTTACTAGCTGTGTGACCCTGGGCAAGTCACTTAACCCTGTTGGCCTCATTTTCCTCATCTGGAAAATAAGCTAGAGAAGGGGATGGCAAAAAAACCCCACCAACAATAGCCTAAATAAGGTCACAAGAAGTCAGACACAACTGAAAAGGACTGAACAACTCCTTCGTGCTGGGTGTGTGCATCTGTGTGTGTTTGTGGAGAGATGGCGGAACTCTGGCACCAATGGCTGGGGGTCGTGGTCCTTTCTTCCTTAAATGAGCCTTTGTGAATCACCTGGCCCCTTGCTTAGCTCCATATTCAGTATATGTTAGATCACAGATCTAAAGCCAGGAGGGACCGGGGCTAACCTAGTGCAATCCCCTTGTTTTATAGGAGCCCCGAGGAGGTGGTGCCAGACCCAGGTCCCACAGGCGCTCAGCTCTCCTGTGTCGGTCATCCTGGAGTGTCATGTACACTTCCACCTCCAGGGCCTGTTTTCCCTCCAACCCAGTCACCTCTCTCTTTCGCCATCTTTGTCTGCTTGCTTGGTATAACCTGGCATCTGGGGTATTTATCTGCACATGTATTTTTCTTGATTATTAGCAAATAGCTTTTCCTTTGCAAATAACAAATAGAGAGAGGATAAGCACTCCTATTGGACTTACTCTGTGCCAGGCCCTGTGCTAAGGCTTGGGGATATGAAAGAAGGTGAAAAAAGCAAACCTTGAAGAATTTAAATCCTAGTCATTAAATATATCATTTATAGACATAAATCTAATAAAATAATGAATTAATTAAAACAGGGGACAACGAGGTGGCTCAGTGGATTGAGAGGCAAGCCTGGAGATGGGAGGTCCTATGTTCACATCAAGCCATAGACATTTCCCAGCTGGGTGACCCTGGGCAAGTCACTTACACCCATTGCCTAGCCCTTAATCACTCTTCTGCCTGGGAACCAGTACACAGCATTGATTCTAAGATAGAAGGGAAGGGTTAAAACAAAACAAGCAAACAACCTAATGGACTATAATTCTAAATTCTAATAAGAATGGTTTTATTAGCATACATAGGTGGGCTAACCCCATAACTGACATCAACAAGTGGAGCTCTGTGCTGGGGTCCCAAAGGGGACAAGGTGAAGACGGCCTTCGCTTCCCAACAGTGACCACCGGCCCTCAAAGCCAGCAGCACCAGGAGATCCCTGCCTCCATTTCTGTGAGCTCCTCCAGAAGAGGAACAGGAAGAGCTTAATAAATGCTTATTGGCTCGCTCCTTTGGGGGCCAGGAAGGGTCCGTTGCCCTCTCCTGGTCCAATGGCACCAGCCTTCCTTGAGTGGACCACAACCAGATTGTAAGATGGCGGCCCCATGATTGCTCTGGGACCACGTGACTCTGGGGAGGATGCAAGTTCCCGAGACGTTTTTTTCCATCCTTTAGGCCGCCCTGCGGATCCTTGAGTGTAGAGCGGGTCCGCTGCTTATTTGGGGCATCTGGTGGCACTGTCATCGTTTTCTAGTGCTCCCCCCGGGCCAGGAAGAGCTTAAAACCAGCTCCCTTATTTGACAGAGTGGGCAACGGAGGCCCAGCGCCTTTCCCAGCGCCCACAGCATCCCGCCTAGACAGATGGGACTATGGGATCGGCTCAAAGCGAACCAAGGGAGCGCCCGGCACCAGGATCATACGAGGAGCGGCTAATGACGCCGAATTCTCTCTTCTGCACAACCCAGACCCAATTTTTCGCGTTCAGGCGTCTGTTCTCTCCCTTTGATTTCAAAAGAGCAGCACGCGCGACCCCGGTGGAAGGCGGACTTTCCTTCACGGTGGGGCCAGGGCGCCCCCTGGTGGTCCGCGTGGTTTCATGCACACACGCGGGATTCAGGGCCCCGAGCACCCCTCCCACGGCATTCCTCTTCGAGGCCACAGGACGTGGAGCGGGACGCTCCGTCTTCTCGCTGGTGCGGCTGAGCCCGGGTCGGGGATGTTGCACATCCTGCTGCCCCCTCTCCGCCCCACCCCACCCCGCTCCCTTCCGGATGCCGTCACGCGCCCCCTTCTGCAGTCTCTTTCCTGCCCGGCTCCCAGGCTTCCCTCCATCCCCTCCCGGATGTGTTCGCTTGTCTCTGCCTCCGCCTGAACCCCGCTCAGTAACTGCTTGTGGACGGGCTGAATGCCGGAGAGGCTCGAGGGAAGGGCAGGTGCCTGACGGGCGTGTCCCTGTCACGGTTCGGGGTCCAGACTCCCACCCGAACGTGTTACGGGACCCAGGTGTGCCCAGCACTATCCAGGCGGAGGCGGGCGTGAGTGTCCGGCCCGAAGTCCTGGGTTTAGGGCCAGACCGACAATGTGGCCACCGGAGGCAGCGGGAGCCTTTTGGGGTTCTTGCTCCTACCTCGTGCCAGAGATCATAGTGTGCTGGGTTGTTTGGGGTGCTAGTTCTGAAATCAGGAACATCCCGCCTTGCACAAGAGCAGAGAATTTCCCCCAACACAGGATACTTAAGTCCTCTGCATGCTCTGAGCCCCGTACCTCCGTGCGTCAATTAGTATTTACTGAGCAATCAGGGAGGCAGACTTAGAATTGTAATGCACAGAACACTGGACCTAGAGTGAGGAAGATCTGAGTTCAAATCCAGTCTCAGACACTTACTGGTTGTGTGACCCTAGGCAAGTCACTTAACCACCGCCTGTCTGGGATTCTTAAATTACAAAATACAAGTAATAATATCACCCAACTTCAAAGGTCGTTGGGAAAATCAGAGATGATATTTGTAAAACAAAACTTAGCAGCGTGCCTGACATAATAAAAGCTTCCTCTGCCAATGAAATCACAGATTCTAGTTTTTAAAAAGCTACAATTAGCTAAGATCTATACACAATTCTCCTCCCCCCTCCAAAAAAAGATGCTCTGTTCTTTCCTAACTGAAATTCCTAGGAGTAGAAGTTCTCCCCGGTGTTCAGCTTTTTCATCTGGTTAGAGCTAGGCAGACCAAGTTCCTAGTCTTGTGGCATTTTGCATGACCCATACATAATAGATCATCCCTCCAGCAAATTGTCTGGCATTTAGATCTGAGAGGACAAAGCAAAGAAATCTGCAGTATTTGTGATACCGAGAGAAAAGGGAAAGTTTGTGATTAAAAATCGATCTATCAGAGCTGAGTGATGCTCTCCTTTTGTATCCAGCATCAGTAATTATTATTACTGATATTATTTTTATTACTTATTTTATTATTATTTCTTATTATTACTTATTTTACTTATTATTATTTTATTATTTAATTACTGATATTATAATTATTATTACTGGGTCGTTATGCCCCAGGTAGGTAATGGGGTTTGGGAAGAATCTGAAAGGTGTCTCCTTCCCCTCTCCCTTAGGAATCCTGGGTGGCTTCCTTCAGGGCTTAGCTGAAGGAATACTTGCTATGGGAGACGTTGCCTGATTCCCTTACAGCATTAATGTATTCCACCACCCCATAATCTTTTCTTTACTTTGCCTGTCTTTGGGGTGTAATTATATAGAGTGAGGACAGGAGATATTGATGGAATCAATCAATCAAATTACTTCCAAGGCTCAAAATAACTAAAACTAAATAAATAAAGCCAAACTGGTTACCTCTGACAAATTGAATCCATCCATCAAATAAGAACTAAATGGGAAAGGGGGGCCGGGGGGGTCTAGCTATCTCCCTTCAAGGATATTTCAGTCAGGTGACAGAAGTCTTTTTGGACTGCTCATGAAGACCTGATCAATAGATCCTGTGAGGTCTGTTTAAAAGCAGACTCTAATTTGAAGTCAAAATATCCAATGGAAGGTAGCTGAGGATAGACGTTCCAGCCAAGTTCCTAAGAGGGATCCTTGGTCTCCTTCCCACTGTCCTTGCCCAGGAGAGCACCCTGTGACCTTCAGAAGACCAGAGGATTTGCTCTTCTCATCAACATTCTTAGTGACAGCCATGGGACAGCAGTGGCTGGAGCTGGGCTAAAGATAGACTGGATATAATAAGGAAAGACTGGTTCAAAACTCTTCAAAGAAAAACTATACCAGATCTAAAGGAATAGCTTGACAACTGCAATAGAAGAACTTCAGTTACCCTTTTGCTACAAGTGCTCCCTAAGCTTGAATCCACTTTTCCTAGCCTCTGTAGGCACTCACTGATGGGAAAACATGTTACAGACTTGGAGGGTGGGTAGGGGATGTTTTGTTACAACTTTTTATTAGGCCACTTTATTTTTTTAATTAATTTTTATAACCTTTACCTTCCACCTTAGACTCAATACTGTGTATTGGTTCCAAGGCAGAAGAGTTGTAAGGGCTAGTCAGTGGGGATAAAATGACTTGCCCAGGGTCACACAGCTAGGAAGCATCCAAATCCAGATTTGAACCCAGAACCTCCCATCTCCAAGTCTGGCTCTCAATCCACTGAGCTACCCAGCTGCCCTCACTATGCCACTTTAAAAAATAACTTTCTAAAAGATAATCAGGTCTGACTGACTAATTGATATCCATAGACAACCATGGTGAGTAAGGACACCAGTGGGGGCCTCTGATCTCTAGCATCAGAAAAATCACATGTCCCCAACGAAGATGGAGCACACATCAAGCCAAGATGCCAGAGAGAGAGAGAGAGAGAGAGAGAGAGAGAGAGAGAGAGAGAGAGAGAGAGAGAGAGAGACTGAAGGGAGGAAGTGACATGAAATATATAGGCAGTTCTTTACATTACTTCCGGCATCTCAAATGTACCACTGGTAGCTTAAGCTTGGCTTAGGACAGCCCAGGGGGTCTGCCAGTTGTTTCTGATTTGTCACTTGCTAACATGTGTCAGTCATAGGACATCCACCTCACAGTTAATCCTTAAGTAGGGGTGTAGACATTCCTGGTTGCTAGAATTCTAAAGGCTAAGCAGGGTGGAATAAAACTAAAATTCACATTTTTCAAATGCCACTCCAGCAGCCCTGCCAGGGGGTAGAACAATATACAAAGCAACCAGCAGAAAGAAAAGAACCCACTCAGTGTTGAACCAGCTGAACGCAGGATAGGTAGCATGTAAAATGGCTTGTTAGCAACCCCTACAAACTAATCGTAACAATTCAATGCCTCTTAATTTAGGATTCTCTTTTCTGTATGGGAATAAAACTACTTATTCCAGGGGCAACTGTGTCACATAGTGGATGGATCACCATGTCTGGAGTCAGGAGGACCTGGGTTCAAATCTGACCTCTGAAACTTCCTAGCTGGGAAAGTCACTTAACCTCAGCCCTTGCCACTCTTCTGTCTTAGAACTGAGCCTAAGGCAGAAGGGAAGGGTTTACAAAAGCCTGCTTATTCTACACCTGGCTCCTGTTGATACCCTGGGTACCTGTCTTACTTTATCATCCCCTCCTGGGGAGGGCCCCTTAGACTAGTACCAACAACAGAATTGTTCCCCAGAGAGCCAACTTGGAGAGGAATCAGGAAACATCAGAGATGAAGCCAAGATAAATGGGGAGGGCCGGTAAAGGGCAGGCGCCCAGTTCCTGTGACCTTAGCCATGTGCTGCCTGGTCCTGGGCACGCACACACATGGTTTTAGAAAAAAACATTTCAAATAGGATACTAGCAAAAAGACTCCAGCAAGTGATCAGAAGAATCATTCACCATGATCAAGTAGGATTCATACCAGGGATGCAGGGCTGGTTCAATATTAGGAAAACCATCCACATAATTGACCACATCAACAAGCAAACTAGCAAGAACCACATGATTATCTCAATAGATGCAGAAAAAGCCTTTGATAAAATACAACACTCATTCCTATTAAAAACACTAGAAAGCATAGGAATAGAAGGGCCATTCCTAAAAATAATAAACAGTATATATCTAAAACCATCAGCTAATATCATCTGCAATGGGGATAAACTAGATGCATTCCCAATAAGATCAGGAGTGAAACAAGGATGCCCATTATCACCTTTATTATTTGACATTGTATTAGAAACACTAGCAGTAGCAATTAGGGAAGAAAAAGACATTGAAGGTATTAAAATAGGCAAGGAGGAGACCAAGTTATCACTCTTTGAGGATGACATGATGGTCTACTTAAAGAATCCTAGAGATTCAACCAAAAAGCTAATCGAAATCAACAACTTTAGCAAAGTTGCAGGATACAAAATAAACCCACATAAGTCATCAGCTTTTCTATATAATTCCAACACAGCTCAGCAGCAAGAACTAGAAAGAGAAATCCCATTCAAAATCACCTTAGACAAAATAAAATACCTAGGAATCTATCTCCCGAGACAAACACAGGAACTATATGAACACAACTACAAAACACTCTCCACACAATTAAAACTAGACTTGAACAATTGGAAAAACATTAACTGCTCATGGGTAGGACGAGCCAATATAATAAAAATGACCATCCTACCCAAACTCATCTATCTATTTAGTGCCATACCCATGGAACTTCCAAAATTTTTTTTTACTGATTTAGAAAAAACCATAACAAAGTTCATTTGGAAGAACAAAAGATCAAGGATATCCAGGGAAATAATGAAAAAAAAATACAAAGGAAGGGGGCCTTGCAGTCCCAGATCTCAGACTATATTATAAAGCAGCGGTCATCAAAACAATTTGGTACTGGCTAAGAGACAGAAAGGAGGTTCATGGAATAGACTTGGGATAAGTGACCTCAGCAAGACAGTATATGACAAACCCAAAGATCCCAGCTTTTGGGACAAAAATCCACTATTTCATAAAAACTTCTGGGAAAATTGGAGGACAGTGTGGGAGAGATTAGGTTTGGATCAACACCTCACACCCTACACGAAGATAAATTCAAAATGGGTGAATGACTTGAACATAAAGAAGGAAACTAAGAAAATTAGGCAAACACAGATGTGAATCTTGAAATCTCTCAGACTTGTAAATGTTAAAAATTTCCCCATCAGGGAATTCTTAATTGGAACAAATTCCCTACTGAGAAACATTCCCCATTTTGATGTGAGAACTCGCCAGGATCAGAAATGGGAGGACCTCTACTCCAACCGTACTTAAGACTGCTTTAGGGGGAAAAAACTCCTTGCTAAACAAAGAAAGTACTTGGATCCATGCTTATGGTGGGGCAAGGAGTTCTTTGAGCCAGGCCTGTTTTTAGAATTAATACAATGAGATGCTAGGTACCTATAAAGGTCAGGCAGGTTTTCTCTTAATGAGATTAGTTGACTCAGCTGTGTTTTCACTGGTTCAGACTTACTGAGGAGATTTGTCGACTGAGCAGGAACTCAGATGGGCAGTCCTTTGGAAAGCGTCTACAGTGATTGGTAGATGTAGGGACTTAGGGGAGGTGACATGGGAGAAAAACTCCTATATAAGAAAAAGCAGAATCTCTTGAGGGAGATACATTCCTTTTGGAGAATTCCTTTTGGAGGATCTCTGATGAGGACCGCTTGGGAAGAATCTCTTGAGAGAGGCTCTGGAGAAGGGAAACTCTTGGAGGACAATCTCTAAGGAGGTCTCCCTGGAGCTCCTCTAAGGGGACTCTTTCCCTCTGGAGGCTCTGGAGAGAGGCCCTTTGGAACAGTCTCTGGCTGGAAGGCTCTCTGGTGAAGTTAGCTGAGATGGAGCTGGCCTGATGTTACTAGAATCCTTGTTTAGTCAGACCTTGTGGTGAGTGTTTAAAAACTGACTGATTTCTCTCTTAAGACTCAGGTCTAGGCCATATTGGCTTGAGGCCCTTCATACTTATTCCATTCTACTCTCTCTCTCTTTCTTTGATTACTCATTGTATTGTTAATTAAAATCTCTATAAAACCCAATTGACTTGGGTATTTAAATAATTGGGAATATTTCCCTGGCGACCACCTTATATTTGATTTAAAAACCAAGACACTGTAGTGAAACATATTTCTGCAGTCAAATTTACTCACCCTCTCTTATATCTATCCCAATTTATATCTTCCACCATTTTAACTCACTACAGTTTAAGACCTCAACCATTTTAAATCTCACACAGAATAGTACACATATCAGACCTTTGGGAAGGGAAAGACTTCAAAACCAAGCAAGACTTGAAAGAGTTACAAAATGCAAAATAAATAATCTGGAATACATCAAATTAAAAAGTTTTTGTACAAACAAAACCAATGTAACTAAAATCAGAAGGGAAGCAACAAATTGGGAAACAATCTTCATAAAAACCTCTGACAAAGGTTTAATTACTCAAATATACAAATAACTAAATCAACTGTACAAAAAATCAAGCCATTCTCTAATTGATAAATGGGCAAGGGACATGAACAGGCAGTTCTCAGCCAAAGAAATCAAAACTATTAATAAGCACATGAAAAAGTGCTCTAAATCTCTTATAATCAGAGAGATGCAAATCAAAACAACTCTGAGGTATCACCTCACACCTAGCAGATTGGCTATGGAAAGTAATGAATGCTGGAGGGGATGTGGAAAAGTGGGGACACTAATGCGTTGCTGGTGGAGTTGTGAATTGATCCAACCATTCTGGAGGGAAATTTGGAACTATGCCCAAAGGGTGATAAAAGACTGTCTGCCCTTTGATCCAGCCATAGCACTGCTGAGTTTGTACCCCAAAGAGATAATAAGGAAAAAGACTTGTACAAGAATATTCATAGCTGCACTCTTTGTGGTGGCCAAAAATTGGAAAATGAGGGGATGCCCATCAATTGGGGAATGGCTGAACAAATTGTGGTATATGCTGGTGATGGAATACAATTGTGCTAAAAGGAATAATAAAGTGGAGGAATTCCATGGAGACTGGAACGACCTCCAAGAAGTGATGCAGAGCGAGAGGAGCAGAACCAGGAAATCATTATACACAGAGACTGATACACTGTGGTACAATCGAAGGTAATGGACTTCTCCATTGGTGTCAATGCAATGTCCCTGAACAATCTGCAGGGATCTAAAAAATATTATCCACAAGCAGAGGATAAATTGTGGGAGTAAAAACAACAAGGAAAAGCAACTGCCTGACTACAGGGGTGGCCGTGATAGGACTGAGGAGAGACTCTAAATGAACACTCTAATGCAAATACCAACAACATGGAAATGGGTTAGAAACAGGAACACGTGTGATAACCAGTGGAATCGTGCATCGGCTATGGGAGAGGGAAAGGTGGTGGGAGGGTGGGCGGGGAGGAAAAGAAAATGATCTTTGTTTCCAGTGAATAATGTTTGGAAATGACCAAATAAAATAATGTTTAAAAAATTAATTAAAAAAAAAGAAAAAACATTTCCCAGTATCAGAAGAATAATTTGTATTCATTAAAGCAGCAGCACACAGCTGATGCCTCCAAGAGTCAAGTTGCTCCAAAGGTTGGCATAAAAGCCTTTCTCAATAGAAAGGCTTTAAAAAAAAACCCAAAACACTCTGTTTAGGATTATGATTTGTAATTAGTCCACGTGTCAGAGACACCTATTACCTGGCTGAAGGCTGCATCCCAATTCTGGGAATCATCTCCATTGGACAGCTTAGGAGGCTGGCACCAAATTCCCTCCTTGTAACTGTAAGACGACCACAATCTAGCTAAGGGAGTCTTACTGAGAAAAAAAATCAACACTCCTCATAGAACTGGCAGCAAGAAAAGATGGAGAATCTAAATTCCCTAAATTCTGGTCCTATATTTTCCCCTAAGGGGGAGAAAGTTGGCTGTTGTTTTCAAATAAAACACCTACTTGTGGGCAGATAGCCCCAGAGAAGGAGGGCATCATTAAGGATGATAGGGAAAAGGCTTTCAAGGTCCACTCTAAATTCTAGAACTCTCTGTTTAGTATCCCAGAAAGGGGTACTGTCCCCTTCCCTTTTGTCCTGGACTATGGAAAAGCTATTGGTTTTGAAGACTTCTTAGAACACTGCTTAACCTGTTTCTCTTATTTGGGCATCTTCCCCCGTGTGTTCAAGAACTGGCATGGGTTCTCCTAAGAGCTTATCCTCATTAGACTGTGGGGAGGAATAATTCCGTTACCTGGAGATCTTGAGGCCAGGTATCAGTCAGAGTCTTTTTTGGCCCCAGCTCAAGTTCTAGGAAACAGAAATGGGCTGTAATCCTTCCTAATTGGCACAGCTTCAAGTACAGGAGCCCAGAGTAGCTCAATCATGAGGGACCCACCAGGTTCTTTGCTGGAGGAGAATTTCTCTGAATGTTTTTCTAGCAGGATTCGTGTTGGAAGTCTAGGAAGACAGGCTGGTGTTTTGCTGAAGATTCTGCAGTGGATATGCTGGTCCAGAGCCAGGAAGACTCCAAGCTTAGAATCACTTGACTCTTTTCTACCAAATACAAATTACACACACACACATACACACACACATACACAAAAAAACAAACAAAAAAAAAACCACAAATAGTGAATAGTAAGTGAACTCATTTACCTGTGAATCTTAAAATTTCTCATACTTGTGAATGCTAAAAATTCTCAGACTCTACCTTAAAACATTTGGTTAAGACCATTCCCCATTTTAAACAATGGTACTTGATCAGGAATGTGAGAACTCTAACATTACTCCACCCATACTTAAGCATACTTTAGGGGAAGATAAAGTTTCGAACTCCTTACTGAACAATGAAAAAGTACTTAACCCATACTTATAGTGAGGCAAAAACCCTAAGCTGGGTCTATTTTTAGATCTAATACAAAAGGATGCTAAGTACCTATGAAGGTCAAATTAATCACTAAAAGGTCAAGCAACTTGCAAATTTGCAAGGGGCAAAGAGGTGTGAACTTACTCAGAAGTTTTAGTCTAGCCAGAGAAGTTGAGAACTAAAGAAGATGTGAATTAAGAATGGTCAGTCCTGTGAAAACATCTATTGTGATTGGTGGATGTGAGAACTTAGGGGAGGTGACATAGGAGAAAATTCTCTTTAAAAGGAGGTCAGAAAGGCCTCTGACTCTCTTAAGGCTTAAAGCCTAGGCTGGCCTAGGCTTTTTCCTACTATTCCCTCTTACTCTGTTTCTCTCCCTTTCCTTAATTCCTTTATTTGTATTAATTAAAATCTCCATAAAACCTAGCTGACTTGGGTATTTCATATTTGGGAATTTTTCCCATGGCGACCACTTTATTTTTGATTTAACGCAAGACACTGTCTTGAAACCATATTTTCGCGGTCACAGTTTAAAGCAATCACTCTTTTATCTGTAACATACCCAAGTAAATAGAGAAATGTATTTAGAATGGACTACACCAGAAAATAAACAGGAAAAGAGCTCTCCCATTGGGAGATAGATCACAATGTCACAGCTCAGCCAAGAGAGGCCCTGATCTCATCCACCAAGAAACAAGTTGTGCACAGTAGTTTCATAATTTCACATGCAATCTCTTCTTCATGTTTGTTGATTGCCAATTTCACAATAATAAAAGGGGGGAAATGTTCAAAGAAATCACTGGAGTTAAATATAGGAACTAAATCCTAAACTTCTTTAAAGGTAGGATATTTTAACAAAAATAAATGTCTTATTAGAGAATTAACAATGAATATTAATATAAATGATTAGATGTGATTAGTATCTATTTAATTTAAATAAATTAATATTCACATTAAATAATCATAAAACTATTTTGACTGCTCTCTCTGAATCCAACCAGGATTCTTTTTAAGTTTGTTTTTCCTTCATCTTTCCTCATATTGGGGACAAGTATCATTTTTGGAAGATTTCCAATAAAAGTTGATTATTTTCTAAGCCAGGTGAAGGGAGTCTTTCTCAAGGATGAACTATTCTATTTCCTCTTACTCATTTAGTCCTGGCACCTCGAAGTCATCCCTCTTTCATTCTGGGACTGCTTTTAAAGTTTAAGTTGCTCCCTAGACTTCAAGCAGAACAGGAAACAAACAAATACAGCCCATACTAAGTCTAAAGGTCAACAGGGCTTGGAATAACCAGCCGCCATCATTTAATCCACCCCATCAATTCATTAGTTATGGAAAAAGCTAAGTTTCTCTAAAGTACTAACAATTAAGCTATGGTGAAGGAGCCGGAGTCATTCAATGAGCAGACATTCCAGATTGGAAGGTTGGAAAGAAAACCACTCTTTCTGCAGCAAGAATTATGCAGTAGGACTTCCAGGTGCTCCAATATTTTCATGAGTAAACTCCGGCACTTAAATGTTAAAGTTTACTGACCTAACGAGATCTAGCACTATTGCCAAAGTCAGTTGGGAGGTTCCCATGTGGTTGCCTAATCATGAAACTTGTCAAGTATGTAAGTAGTGCTTTGGGTGGGGGCGGGGGATAATGGACATGGCGATTTCATCATCAATTGTGAGAAACTCCTGGTGTGGGGGGGATGTTTCTGCTACATGATCTGGAAATGACCGGGACATGCCGTGGACAACACAAGAGAAAGAGCCTCTTCTCAGAGCCCAGAAACCACAACGGGATGGCTGAGGAAGATGGCGGCACCAGAGGCAGCACAATCCAGAAACCCCTGGAAGTTCATGAAGGAACCTGCTTCCAGGAGGCAGCGGGGCTCCTCAGAGGGATGGGATTCTGCCGGCACTAGATGGACCCTTGGGGACAATGAAACTTCGAGGGGTGACAACTGCCCCTGGGTTTCCCTTTGGTAGTCAACTCAAGATGAAGGCTGCGACTCAAGGCAGTTGTGCTTCCCCACCAGACACGTAGAAGTCCTTCTCCATCCGCCCAAACCCTACATGGTCTCCTGTGTCCCAAAATACATTCTTGAAACTCTTGCCCCATCCCCAAAGAGGAAGCAGGTCCACAGAAGCCTTCCCGTCTCCCTGCAAACCCTGGCACTCTGCTGTCCTGAGTGGCTGTCCGACAGGCCTGATGGACATTCTCTGGCTGCTTTGGAGATGCTGCCCTGTCGCAGCAAAGATAAAGACCCGACTCAGAGGAAACCCCCCAAATCATCAGAATGTCTCCATTCTCTGCCACACTCTTCCCCGATCCTTTATATGGTCGGCAGACCAAGGACCAAGTATGGGGAGGCGTTTCAGTATTGAGGTCAGCTATCATGCCGATGGTGAGACCCCGAGCAGCCAAAGCAGTTAAGGAGGGGGGCATCCCCGGAGCTACATGCCCAGCATCCTTTTAAGTGACGCCCTCATTTTACGTAGGGAGGCTTGGGAGATGACTTTGGCTCTTTTGTGAAGCTCTTTTGCTTTTGGTGAAGTGCTGCAGGGGTGAGTCTCTGGCTCTCTTTGCTCTGCTCACTTGACTGAAAGAACCTTTTTTTCTTTCTCCTCTCGTTTAATTCTCATTAAAAATTCTACACATCTCTGGAGGAAATCCCCAGGAATACTAAACTGGAGGCAAACCCTGGAGATGGGTCTGGGGCTTCCGTGTCTAGCTGTGGCTACCTCGGGCCACAATCTTGCCAGCCACCAGCAGCAACAGCAGAAAGCTTTTATATAGCGCTTACTGTGTACCAGGCAGGAACTGTGCCAAGTTCTGAGGATGCAGAAGCAGCAAAAACAATCCTTCTTCCAAGGAGGACAAGGCAATCTGCAAAAGACTCTGGCTAGCACCTCTTTTATCCTTCCGAGGGGAGTCCTGGCAAGGTTTTTCTAATCAACGTCTCCATTTGTTTTTGTTTGTTTGTTTTTTTAACCTTTCCCTTTCCTCTTACACTCAATACTATATATTGGTTCCAAGGCAGAAGAGCAGTAAGGGCTAGGCAATGGGGGTTAAGTGACTGGTCCAGGGTCACACAACTAGGAAGTGTCTGAGGCCAGATTTGAACCCAAGACTTCTAGGCTTATACATAATGATGATTATAATAATGCTTATAAATCTTGTCAATACTACTTAACTCTATTTCCTAATGAGCTCTTACTTAATTAACAAATCATTCTCGACACCCTTCTGCCTTGGTTTTAGGGCAAATTGTTCTCCAGATTCCCTTAGCTCGGGACCACGAGCTCCCAATACTGCTGAAAGGTGCCCGCCCTGGTCCTGGGAACAAGCCCTGGACCATTCCATCCACAGCAGCGCTCCCCGTTCTCCCCTGAGCCACTGTCCATCCATCCCGGTCTGGCGGGCTCGGGCTGCTTCTCTGCCTGCTGGCCGAAGGGGCGATGCTTGCTTGGGTCAATGTTCATCCCGAGGTTTTGAGCTCAGCCCAGCTGGAGAAGCGTGGAATGGGTGGGGAGGCTCCGGGGATTTGTATCCAAGACAGGCTTCATTTAGTCCCCAGCTCGGGGGAAAGTTAAACATCGATCGGGTTGTGTCCAACAAGCCCGAAAGGCACCACTGCGGGGCGTGATTCCCCGAGAAACATTCTTCCTGGAGGCAAAGGCAATGGGGATGCTCTTGGACCTCGAGAGCTTGTGAGCGACAGTGACACACTACATAGTTACTAACAGTTCAGTCAGTGCCAGACACTGTGCCAAGGGCTTTAGGCCCCGAAGTGCCAGCCGATCCCAGCAGAGAGCCGGGGCTGGAGTGAGGAAGACCTGAGTTCAAATCCAGTCTCAGGCACTTAACTAGCTGTGGGACTCTGGGCAAGTCACTTAACCTGTGTGCCTCAGTTTCCTCATCTATGGCATGGGGATAACATTATAGCCCATGTAGGCCAGGTTTGTTGTGAGGATCAGACTGAGATCTCAGCACCGTGCCTGGCACACAGCAGGCACTTCTATAAATGACACCCATATTTGTCAGGAGATCCTGGAGGAAAGAAGTGAGGAGGAGGTGGTGGTGTTGCCTGCACCGGCTGGGGGTTCGCTCCCCTCTGGGCCTTCCCATCAAGGGGCTCCCAATGGCCTATGGGCGCCATCGCTCCTGGAGTCCCACTTCTGCCTTCCTGGGGATCCATCAGCAGAAAAGTCCACGTGAAGGCAAGGTCAGCGTCCGTCCGTGATGGGGAGGATCTGGGAGAGGAGGCAGCCCAAACTGGAAAGGGAAGAGCTAACAGGACCAAGATGGCGCCCAAGTCTGAAGAAAAGGGAGGAGCTGGTAAAAGAAGCTGCTTTAAACCAATCAAGAAGCCTTTATTTAACAGCAGCCAGGAAGTGCAGTGGGCAGAGCTAGGCCTGGAGAAGGAAAGTCCTGGGTTCCAATCTGACCTCGGCCACTTCCCAGCGGTGTGACCCTGGGCAAGTCCCTTGACCCCCATTGTCTAGCCCTGACCACTCTTCTGCCTTGGAGCCAATACACAGTATTGATTCCAAGATGGAAGGGGAGGGTTTAAAAAAAAAAAAAAGCCTACAATCTGCCAGGCATGAGGGCTCCGGAGGCAAGTACAGTCTTCGAGGACTTTGCTTACATTCTGCAGATTAATTGGGGGGCCTGGGAGGCCCCTTTGGGCTGTTATTGTTGTGGTTATTAATAACCATTCATTATCATCTCACTTTTAAACCAGAAGCTCCTGGGAAGGGCCTCTACAGATGGAGCCCAGGAGTGTGTCTGAAGGCGCTGCTAAGAGCTTCACAGACGTTCTTAGCTCACTCGGTCCCATTTGGTCCTTGGGCCACCCTGGGAAAGCAGGCGCTTTCATCCTCCCCTTTCACATTTGAGGTCACAGAGGCAAACATGTTAGCCCACTTGCCTGAAGCCCTACCGCTAATAAGTATCTGAGGCTGGATTTGAACTCGGGTCTTCCTGACTGGGCTCTATCCACTGTACGGTCTAACTGCCTTGAGCTCAGGCCTGTCTATGAGGTCATCTTTCTATCCCTGCACCAGGTTGCCAACAACAACCAAAATGAATGAATGAATGAATGAATGAATGAATGAATGAATGAATGAATTATTAAGCGCTTGCTCCGTAGGATGCACTTTGGTATCCGCTGGGCATAGAGAGAGAAAAGGTGGCCCCTGCTCACATTGTAACCCAGAAAGAATAAAATAATAATAAAAATAAACATGGATAGGATGACTCATCCTTTGCAAAACCCGCACATTCTGCACGATCTCCGTGGTCAGCCAGAGATACTCTCGTCCCGACTTTGCGGATGCCGCCGCTGAGTCTGAGGAGGGTCACCGCCTGCCCGTGGTCTCACAGCTCTAAGAGTAGGATTCACACTCAGGTCTTCGGACCCAACGTCCACGCCTGCGGTTCTGGGTAATTTTAATAGCAGGCACGAAAGAAAGATCAGGAGCTCCGTCTCGGGCTCAAATGCCTTCTGTGGAGTGCCTTGGTGGCGGGTCGCAGACTTCTGTGAATGGTACAGAATCAGGACAGACGTCAGTAACGGAGGGGGAGGGGGCTCATCACTCCTGGGGGGCCGAGCGAGCCGCAGGGCCAGCGCCTTCTCTTCCGGCATGGCTGTAACCCCTTCTGTGCCACTCCGCGGAAGTTGCTGCAAGAGCTGCGAGATGGAAGAATCGCATTCTTAGAAGAGCCCAAGGCGACCCCTTTGGGGGGGATGTGAAAAGCCTCAAGCTGCCTGCCAAGCGGCCCTTGCTGTTAATTATCCCAGGGATTCGGAGGTGGGTAAAAGACAGAAAAGTGATCGCGGGAAAGGTTAGGCACAAACATGTGGAAGCAAACAGCCATCATCCAGTGCGGAACACAAGCCAATGGCTGTTCGGCTGTGTCTGACGCTTGGTGGCCCCATTTGGGGTTTTCCTGGCAGAGACACCAGAGTGGTTGGCCTTTTCCTTCTCTGGCTCATTTTACAGAGGAGGAAACTGAGGCCAGCAGGGCTAAGTGACTTGCCCAGGGACACCCTGCTCAGAAGTGTCTTAAGTCGGTTGTGAACTCGGAAAGATGGGTCTCCCGACGTCCAGGTCCAGCGCTCTCTTCACTATGGCGCCACCTAGCGGCACCATTAGAAACGACAACCTGGTCAGGGTCAGAGGCGACCCGGACGCCCAGTAAACAGAACCAGGAGAACCTTTACCCGTTTTGGAGAAACCCTGCTTTGAGAGACTTTAGAGCTCTGCTGCCAGGATGAAGCAGGAGCCCAGAGGCCGGAGCCGAGTCCCCCGGGCGCCGCGGGTCCAGAGCGAGACCTCCCTTTGGGGGCCCCGGTCCGCGGGGAATTTGCTTTGCTGGACGGAGAGCCCGTCAGGAGGGCTTTTTGTTCGGCTTTGTTTGGGCTCTGGGAGGCCCCGAGAGGGAGCGAGAGGCGGGAACTGCTCAGAAAATAGCGTTTTCAAAGGACTCCGGATAATAGCGGTGGCCGCGCTGTAGAAGGCAAAGGCTGGAGTCGGGGAACTAGTGGGGGGAGCCCTGGCAGAGACGCTCACACAGCGCTCCTGGGTCCCTTCGGAACAGCCCAGGCTAACCTCATCCGCTTTCTCCGAGGGCTACCAGAAGGGGAGGCGCGTCCTATGATGGATCTCTACAACCACGGCCAAGAGGACGGGTGCCTGGAGGGGACCCTCCGCCTTTGGGCCTGTCCCCTTCCATAGTTTGATGAATGGCTTCAAGACACCGAAAGCAACGGAAAGAATGCTAGATAGGGCACCAGAGGGTCTGGGTTCAAATTCTGGTCCCTGCTTGCTCCCTGGGTCCCCTTGGGAAATGCCAAGCTCCCTGAGACTCAGTTCTGTATCCACAAATTCTAAGTGAGGTGGGATCAAGGGGGCACTCGAGGCCCTTCCAGTTCTATGCTGGGAAACATTTGGACGACTGAGAGCTGGGAGGAAGGGAAAATTCACTGCATGGTGGTGGGACCTTCGAGGGTCTCAGGAGGTTGGAATGATGCATTCACCCAATATAGGAAGAATTTAAAGATAGTCTGGCACTGAAATTTAACAAATTGACTCCCCAGAGACAGCTACAGGACTCAGTGGTAGAAAGCCAGGCCTGGAGACAGGAGGTCCTGGGTTCAAATTTGACCTCAGACACTTCCTAGCTGTGTGACCCTGGGCTAGTCCCTTCACCCCCATTGCCTAGCCTTTACTGCTCTACTGCCATGGAGCCAATAGACAGTATGGATTCTAAGACAGAAGGGAAGGGTTTAAAAAAAAAAGTAAGTTCTTTCATCACTGAAATCTGGCCATTGAGCTTCCTGCAGATTTTCAGTAATTGGGACTTTACATGGAAAGTCAGTCCAACTTGCTTCTGGATTCCTCTATTCATAGCAATGTCTTCCTTCTTGTTAAAAAAAAAAGTGTCCTTGAGACCTTCACCTCTCAATTCTAGCTCTGCCTTCTTCACAATAGAACTCTATTTCTTCTTTCACATAGCAACCCTCGATGTTGGCTCCCATGTTTTTCCTGTCTTTCTTTTCCCAAGATAAATATTTCTCCTTTCCTAGCTTTTCAACCTTTAACCTTCTTGGCCACAACTCTGGACTCTTAGACATTCTTTTGTTTGTCACTGTTTCTTTTAAAGTAGGTTGTTCCAATTTGGAATCGGACCCAAAGGGCTATAAAACAATGCACATCCTTTGATCTTGTAACACCACTATTGGGTCTGTATATGGGAGAATTAAAAAAAAGGGGGGAAGTGGGGAGGACCTCCCTGTACAAAAATATTTCGAGCTGCTCTTTTTGTTGTAGCAAAGAATTGGAAATTGGGGGGCTGTTCATCGACTGGGGATGGTGATGGAATACTCTTGTGCTCCAAGGAATGATGAACCGATGCCTTCAGAGAGAGCCAGAAAGACCTCCATGAACGGATGCAGAGTGAAATGAGCAGAACCGGGAGAACAGGGGACACAGAACAGCAATATTGCTCAGTGATCCAACGTGACGGACGTGGCTAATCTCAGCCATACAAAGATCCAGGACAGTTCTGAGGGACTCAGGACAAAGACTGCTCTCCACCTCCAGAGAAAGAGCTGTTGGAGATGGAATGCAGATGGAAGCAGAAGATTTTTCACTTGCTTATTTGGGTTTCTATTTGGGGGTTTTGGTTCCATACGATTATTCACTTACAAAAATGAACAATATAGAAATGTTTGGGGTGATAATATGTGTATAACCGGGGATGGGGGGGGGCTGTCATGCCAGAATAACGTGACATATACGATAAGTAAAAAACAAAAATAAAATAGATAGCCTCAAACCGAAGGAGTATCGTACGTGTTGTCTGCTGGGGCCAGAATAACAGACGACTACGACCTCCCTTCATCGTAGCACTGTGCTTCTTTACTGTGGCCCTACATGATATTGGAGCTATTTTTTTAATCTGGGCTACACTGATACCTCCTGCAGATATCATGGGACTTTAAAGCCTTTTATTAAAACATCCTTTACCGTATACCTTAGTATCAACTCCAAAACAGAGGAGGGGCAAAGGCTGGGTAATCAGGGTTAAGGGACTTTAGGTCTAGCCTTTCCTCTTTGAGCCACTGTCAAGCCAGATCCTCAGCCATCCTTTGAGTTTCTGAACCTCAATTGAGAACCGTTTGTCAAGTTCTGATTGATTTTGTCTTGTTAGTCCAGGCAACCTCTTCTTTTCAGACCCTTCCCTTCCCTCTTGGAATCAACACTAAGTATATGTTCCAGGGCAGAAGAGGGTAAGGGTTAGGCAACTAGGGTCAAGTGACTTGCCCAGAGTCACCCAGCTAGGAAGCATCTGAGGTCGGATATGAACCCAGGACTTCCCATCTCCAGCTCTGGGCCTCCATCCACTGAGCCATCAGCTGTCCCTGCTCCAAGACATTTGAAATATTCATTCTATCACCCAGCTATTAGTGCTGTCCCCCAACTTGGTGCCATGTGTACACGGGATGAGTGTCTCATCGGTTTGAGGATGGAAAAGGCCAGGGGGGAGCACTGAGCCTGAGATGACCCTGGGCTACATTCACGGATCCTCGAGATGCAGCCCTTAAAGCCCAACGGACAGGACGAGGCACCTGCAGGCCAGGTCAAAGAAGGGGTCTTGAGTTGGGACTTAGAGGAAGCTGCGGAGGTCAGTATCAGAGAAATACTCACTAAATGCTCCTCATCCGTATTTAATGGAGGTCTGGAGAGGTCAAAGAAGCCAGGACCCGTGTGAAGGAGCACCAGCCTCTGAGGCAGTTTTCTTGAGCTTCTAATGCCCCCCTACGTCCCCAGTTCTAAATCCCATGAACTCTGAGCTGAAGCTGGAAAAAATGAGCCCGGCTGGCTCTGTGCTGCCCCCAGTGACCCAGAGGCATCGGAACAACTTGTCTTCAAGTCCAGAAGTTGGGCAGAGTAAACCATTCTCAGTGATCCCTGCCTCCTAAAGTGGGGAGAAGTAACCCTAGCCCAAGTCCAGAGGACCAGGTAGGGGGTCTTGGGAGTGGTGCAGCAGATAGGAGATAGGGGCCTGAATTCAAATCCAACCACTGACCCATAACTGTGGCCCCAAGGAAGTTGCTTCACTGCTGCCGGCCTCAGTTTCTTCATCCGTAAAACAGATTGTTTCACATTTGTCTGTATCACTAGCCCCTGGCCTCTGGAATAGGTGCTTGGAAGTGCCTCAATGGTTGGTCTTCCATTTTCATTTTTTAAACATCTGATATTTCTTGCATCATAAGGGCAGTGAGGTGGTTTGATGGACAGAGAGATGGGAGGTCCTGGGTTCAAATACAGCCATTCTAGCTGGGCAAGTGGGCCCTGAGCAAGTCACCTAGCCCCCACTGCCCTTAGAATCAATGCATCGTATGGATCCTGTGCTTCGTCCTTCTGCCGGTGCAGGCAGCCACCCCTCTTCAGCCCAGTGGAAGGGCTTTGAGAGCTGCTGTGGCCAAAGCAATGAGTCCTGCTTGGACTGGTCCTTGGGCTCGGTCTTTCCTGCTTGGGAGGGGTGGGGGGCATCAGCGGCATCAGCAGCATCAGCGGGCGCTGTGGTTCTGAAGATGAGAAGGGAACCGACACTTGTTCCTGGGTTTCAAGGCCACAGATGAAGGGGAAGCTGAAGCAAGATTAGTCATCTGCAAAATGGGCCGACTGACCCGGAACGTCTTAAAGGCCTGGTTATGAAGCAAACACGTGCAGAGACTCCTAAGTGATGGTCTTCGGTCTCCTAAGGAAGCATCTGGTCCGTCCCCCTCCTGCTTCTCCTCCCGTCCCCCTCGTCCCCCCTCTCCCCCATCACCTTCAGGATAACACACAAGAGGCGTTTAAAACCCTCCAGTTCCACCTGCTTTCCTAGTTTGGTTCCCTCTTCGGCCTCCTCTCACACTCTAGGACCAGCCCAAAAGGCTTTAATTGTGGTTCTGCATACTTGACCCGCCATCTCCCGCCTCCACACCTTTGCAGAAGCTCCCCCCACCCATGCCCTCAATGTTTTTCTTCTTGCCCTCCGCCCCTAGGCGCCTCGCCCTCCCTTCTTAGTCTGGTCAAAGGCCACCTCCTCCTACACAAGGCCTTTCTGGACTCCCCAGGGGCTGGGCAGCAAAGCTTGGACCAGCTCCCAGAACTGCCTGCCCAGCTCTCCTCCCTCCTATCCCATTTGCCGGCCTTTCCCCCGGTGACCACGCCACTCGACCGCCTCACCAATGGGAGAAGAGCAGAGGCGGAGGCTCAACCACCGATGACCAATAAGAAAGCATCTCGAGGCCGGAGACGTTCAGGAACTGTTAAAAGCGCGCCTTGGGAGTAGAAGGAGCGAAGGGAGGAGCTGGCGCCGGCTCGTCCAATCGGGGAGAGCGGCGCAAACTAGCCGAGGGCCTGCGGCCAATCAGGAGAAGCGTTGATCTCGTCTTGTTGTGCTGCCGGACTCCGACTTGGGAACGGCAGGGCTTCGGGAAGAGGCTGCCAGGGAGAGGAACGAAGGCGCGGGTCCCGCAGGGAGGCCCGACCCGGGGCCGCCAACGTTGCCACAGTCGCGGCCACCTGGGTCTTGGCCTTGACGTCACCGCTAGCCCCTGCTGGGGGTCGCGCATGCGCCGTGGACCGCATGGAGCAGGCTGGCTCCTCAACGTGCCCGGAGTCCCCAGAGCCTGAAGAGCCAGGGGAACACTTTCTCTACTTCGCTTACGGCAGCAACTTGCTCAAGGAGCGCCTGCAGTTGCGGAATCCCTCGGCTGAGTTCTGCTGCGTGGCCAGACTGCAGGTCAGTGAGCCGGCAAAGTCGGTTGGACCAGCAAGGAAGTTGGGGCATGTCTCCGGACTGGGCTCCGGGCTCCGCACCGGGCATTGCCAGCCGGCCCCGCGTCCATCCTCCGAGGGGCCAAAGGAGAGAAATCCGAGGTGCCTGGGGTTCTGGCAGGTCTCCCGCTGTGCGCCTGGCCGGGGCGGAGCAGCTTAGTAGGCAGAGAGCTGTGTTCGAGTCCTGCTGCGAACTCAACCGGTCCAGTCCGCCTGGGGGGGCCCTTTGTCCGTCCTCGGGGTGACCTCTTCCGACACCCCTGGCTAGGCGGAACCCATGTATATCCATCTGTGTGTGTGTGAGAGTGACTGGGTGAATCTTTTATCCTTCTCTCTGTGGTGCCCCAAAAGGCTCATTGAGGCTGGAGGCTTTCAGAGCCCCAAAGCGCATCCAGGCTTTGCGATCGTGGGGCTCAGCCCAGACCACAGGCCCTGCGCCGCATGAGCGGAGAGACTTTTCATGGTATGAAATGCCCAGGGGGGCACCGGAGCCCTTGGGACACCTGGCTCGTATGTAAAATGGGGGAGTTGGGAATGTAAATTATAAGGGCTGGGATCAAATGAAATTGGACTGAGGGCCCGGCTTGGCCTCAGAAAGGAAGGGGGAAGCCCGGGGGTACCCGGTGGGCCTGAAGCCCAGGCCGGTATGGGCTCCAAGGCAGGAGAGTGGTAAGGGCTAGGCAAGCCCAGGAGCCCAGGGTCACCCAGCTAGGAAGGGTCTGAGGCCAGATTGGAACCCAGGACCTCTGGTCTCTGAGCCACCCAGCTCCCCCCTGCAGCTCTGGTTTAGTTGTTAGAAGGGGAGGCTTGGGGGAGGGGCGGCTGGGATATTAACGTAAAAGACACTGACAAGATTCTCTGAAATGGAGAGATCACGTGACCCCTGAGGGGTAAGGGAAGGCCCCCAGGAGAGGGGCGTTGGCCGGAGGTCTTCTCTAGCTTCCCAGCCAATCGGAGCCAAAGCCCGCAAGATCCAGAGCCCCATCTGGGAGGGGACAGGCCACCTAGTCCTATCCCCGCCTTTGACAGATGGGGAAACTGAGGCATGGGGCATCGACTTGCCCAGAGAGATTGGCTTCCAAGTATCTGAGATGGTACTCCCTGAGACTCCTCCTGTTCCCTGTTGGTGCTCACAAGGAAAGAGGCTGCTGCCAAATGCTCCCGGGAACTGCCCTTTTTACAGATGGGAAAGTGCCCCGCTTTCTGGGGGTGGGTCCCCATATATCCCCATCTTACAGTGGAGTAAGCGGGTGGGGGAGGACATGACTTGTTCAAGGCCAAACAGTGGGGAAATGGCTTCATCTGGATTCGAACTCAGGTCTTCCTGGCTCCAACACTACCCACCTCACTGTTGGAATAACATTGTTCATCTCTGATGGTGAGCAGAGAACCCAGGCTTGGGGAAGGCTCCCCCAGCCCGGCCAGGCCATTTACCAGTCACTGGTAGAGAGTCTGGCTGTGGCGGGAGGCGCAAGACCAGAGGGTAGCCTGGTGTGCCTCCCCCCAGCTCCGTCCTGAGTTCTATTTGGCCTCAGACACGGCACCCCCCTCCCCCAGCCTCACCCCTCTGCCGAGGAGCCAACACGGTGTGGACGCTGGAGGGAGGGAGAGGGTTCAAGAGAGCCCCGGGAGGGGAGGGTGGCAGCTGGCCCGAGACTTGCCAGGCAGTGAGGGAAGAAGTGCCCATCCTGTGTGTGGCACGAGGTGCCCCAGAGAGCGAGGTGCTGTGTGTGCGGGTGTGTGTGCACGCGCGCTCGCTCTCGGGTGTGTCAGACACAGACAGAGGCCGAGCTGGGGCCAGCAGAAACGCTCTGTGACAGACAGCTCTGGGCTGGCCTTCCAGAAGGCTCTGGCGGATGCCCGGCCGGCTCTGGACAATTGGCAGCCGATTGTGCCCGGCTCGGGGCTGTCTGCATTCAGGGCAGGCCCAGAAGCACGAGGAAAGCGAAATCTTTAGATTCCAGTAAAGGCTTTTGTGCACTGGTTTGGGGGGGCCGAGGGGTGAAGCTGGGCTTGGAGCCCGGAAGATGCTCCTTCGGGCCCAGCCTCCGCCCCTTCCTGGCGGGGTGACCCTGGCCCAGTCCCTTGACTCCCGTCAGCCTCCTCTGTCCAGCGGGGCCGCCCTGCGGGCTCTGCACAGGCACGCGGGGGCGGCCTCGAGACCTGCCGTGTCTTCCCCAGGATTTCCGGCTGGACTTTGGGAACTATCAGGGCGTGACGAGCCCCTCGTGGCACGGCGGCATCGCCACCATCGTGCCCAGCCCGGGGGACGGCGTGTGGGGCGTCGTGTGGAAGATGCACGCCAGGAACAGGAGCTCCCTGGACAAGTAGGTGGCCGGGCAGCGAGGTGGGGGCTCCGGGGCGGGGAGTCACTGCGGCCTCCGGCCCGGATACAAGATGGTTCTGAGACGGAGGATCCTGAGGCGTGGCCGTATTTGAGCCGCTTTCCTTCCGCCTCTGAGTCCTGAGCAGGATCCAAGGGCCGGGGCCTGGCAGGCTCCTGGCCAGGGAGGGCTCAGCGAGTGCCGCTCTGGCTTTCAGGCAAGAAGGCGTCAGCAGCGGCACCTACGTGCCCATCCAGGTGGACGTCCGCAGCCTCGAAGGGGACGTCCTGACCTGCCGCAGCTACCAGATGCTCAACTACGAGCCGGCGCCACCCTCGCCGCAGTACAAGACGGTAAGGCCTCCCGAGGTCTCCTCCGCTCCCTGTGGCCAGCCCTCCGCCCCATCTTAGAGCCGGGACTCTTTAATGGAAGAACTTTACTGCCATTTCTGTTTCCACGTCCCCTTCCCTTCTCCCTCTGTCCGAGCCCCCCATGGCCCCACCAGCTCAGGGGGGTCTGTGCTTACCCCTCTTTGGGGCGTGCTGACATGCTGCACCCCTTTTAATCCTTCCCTCTCTCCCAGAATAGAAGAGTGCTGAGAGCCGGGCCATGGGGGTTCAGTGACTTACTTGGGGTCACACCCCCCGGAAGGGTCTGAGATCAGATTCGAACCCAGGACCCTCACCTCCAGGCCCAGCTGCCATGGGTGAGGTCCAGACTCACTCTTGACTCTAGGGGTTCCCAAAAGGTGGCGAACGATCAGTCAAAAAAATAACAAATGAAAAACAGCTTAATTATTACAGTCATGGGACTGCTTTGCATCTGATAGCTGCTCCTCCATCCCCAGGCCTGGTATTTATTTTTATACCCATTTTCTTGGCACACAGATAAATTACCCAACACATATGTCCAAAGAGAGATAATTGGAAAAGTGATACATTAACTTTTAACAAATCACTTGATTAACATTCTATAGTCTTGTATCGTGATTACAGACAGCATAAAGGTTCCACACAAGATAAATGATTTCGTCACAGGTGGCTTAATTGAATAGTTTTGAGCTTACAATCAAAGAAAATTACTTATTGCCTTTAATAAAAGGGAATACTCAATCAAGAGTTCTTAAAAGACAATTCAACAATCATATCATTGAGGTTGAGGGGTACTGGGAACACAATTCAGATTTAATATTAGACTGGTCATTTCTCAGGGTTTACTAGGGAGTTTCCCACTGGCAAGTTACTGGTTTGTGAAGTCAAGTCACTGAGGCATATTGAAGCTTAGTGTACCTGTATGTTTTGTATGGGCCTTTATGATTGATTTGTGTGCTGGCTTCATGAGAATAGGTTTCTGTGAGTGGGAAAGTTCTGGGCTTGGTCTGTAGCTGCATTTCACTGGGGATTGTGTCTAAGTAAAAGTTAACACATGATAGTCTTTGGGATTGGGTTGGAGGGTCTAATCCTTTTGATGATGTTGTCGGGAATTAGGGTATGTGTGTTTTGCTCTTGCATTATTCCTTCTGAGACTAGGGGGAATAATAGTCATGTCAATTCCATAGGTAAGGGACATTGATGAGAGAGGCCATGCAAGGGGCACTGAGTGGGTGGTCACATCTTGCCAAGGGCTACTCTGTGGCCTCCTTAGCTACCACGCGTGACTCTGTCAAGGTGTTGTGGCCTGATGGTTTCCAGCACCTGGCGCTCTACCCATTGACCCACCCAGCCGTCCCCAGTACTCGTTTTCTTTAAAGGCTGGTCCGAAGCCATCTGTGCTCTAGGGACAGCCCCGGGGACACAGTCCCGCTGGATGCCTCCTCCTGAGAACCTCCCTGGTGTTTCCTCCATCCACAGGTCATCTGCAAGGGGGCCAGACAGAATGGGTTGCCACCGGACTACCAGAGGAAGCTCGAGGACATCGAGACCAATGACTACAAGGGGCCGGTGAAGGTCCTCCAGGAGATCGAAGCCATCATCAATGAGACGCTCTAGCGCGGTGCGTCCCTGAGCCAAGGGTTTGCCGCCCATTTAGTTCCTCTCCGGCCACTTGTGCATCCCCCCCACCTGCGGTCACGTGTCCAGGCATTCTCGCCATGTCCATAGATCTGTGCCAGTCTCTGACGTGCTGCTGCTCCTCCGAGCACTCTGCACAGCTGGCCATGAAAGTCGTGAGATGCCAAAGAACTGGACGTGGGGCAGCCAGGCAGCTCGGGGGATGGAGAGGGCCCAGAAAGGGGAGGTCCCGGCTTCCAGTGTGCCCTCGAACAGTTCCTGGTGGGGCAGGGAAGTCATGGAGCCCCCGTGGCCTGCCCCTTGGCCTTGGAACTGACGTCTGGTGGGGTTCTGAGCGGAGAGGGAAGGGTTAAAAAAAGGAATCGCTCCTCTTGAAGTCCTCTCCGGACTTCTTGCCCCACAAGAAGGGGACAGACAGACAGCCTTTCTCTCAGACGTGCTTCCAGCCGCTTTTCCTCGTGAGATTGCTGTGGTAGACAGCCGTTTTGGTAATAAAATAAACGTGAATGCTCTGCTGGAAGAACAGCCGTGCCTCGTGGCTCCCATTGATTCTGCTCTGCCCATATGCCTGTTTTAAGCATGTTCGGCCCCACAAATAGAACAAGACTTTTGAGAGGCCAGAAAGGGGGAATAAACCGTGTCCCTCGCTGGAACCTGAAGCCAAATTCTGGGCAGTAGAGGTCCAGGGAGAGCTGGGCCCTCCGGAGATGGGGTGTCCTGGCCTTAAGGCAGCCCTCTGAGCACCCCCTCCCATCTGCTTGTCTGGGCCGGGTCTATTCCTAATCGCCACCCAAGCAAGCAAGGCAGACCTCGGGAGGGTGCACGTCACTTTAGAGCCCTTCCACAGGGGACTAAAGTTGTCCCCATTTGCCACATATTAGCCCTTTGGGGAACAATGAAGAGCCTCCCTTACACAGGAAACCACCTTATACATAAATGCAATGGAGAGGTAAAAGGGTTCCTTCCAGCTCCCGGGGGAGCTTCATCACTCTGCAAGGCGACTTTAGCCTCCTTACGTGGAGCCAGAGCACCTCCTTATCCCGGGGACGCCAGGCTTGGGCCCCCTCCTCTGTGAAGGAGAACCCTGAGCTTGCTTTGTTCAAGGCTTCTCCTAAGGAGGAGGCTTGGAGAATCGCCCATAAGATGGGCCGGAGAAGGAGGGACAAACCCCTCCGATACCTTTGCCAAGAAAACCCCAGATGGAGTCACGGAGAATCAGCCCCATCTGAAAGGACTGAACAGTGGCCAGGAGGGCATCACTAAGTTCAGTTGCTTGTTTGTCATAAATCTGACTTCAGGAAATTATGTTATCCTACAAATCCCCAAAGTAGGAGCTATTGTGACCCTGTAAGGGGGGAAAAGGGTTAATTGTTTAAAAAAAAAAAAGGTTGGACTGGATTATATTTAAAATAGGGTTACCAGGAATTTAATTTATCCCCAAGAGATTTATTTACAAAATACAGAATGAGTGAAGTAAGAAAATCAGAGAGAAAGTAGGGTAAGATATCTAGCCTAAGCACTAAGTAATTTACTCCCAGCCCCTGGCTCAATCCAGGCAGCAGGGTTTAGTCTTTAATCAGAGAGGCCTCGGCCCTTGTAGCTGAGGACCTGGAGATACAGGGAGCCTCTAGAGGATAGATCTCTCCTGAGGCTAGTCTCTTCTTCAGGAAATCCAGGAAAGGGAGTCAGCCCTTTCACTCACCACGTGTCAGTCCAAAGGGAGAGATTTAAGAACAGCCTCACCAGGAACAGGGTCTCGGGTCCAGTCAGCAGATTCTGCTCTAGTCTCAACTCCAAGAATGAAGAACTGCCTCTCACGGGAAGTTCAACTCCAAGTAGAACTGCAGGCAGGAAGTCATCACTCCCTTTTAAAGACGTTCTTTTGCCTCACTTCCTGTGCCTTCCCCTAAGTCTATCAACCACAGTTGAAGCTTTGCTTTAAGGCTGCCCAGGGACAGTCAGTTTAATTCTGATTGGTCACCCACTATTGCACACGTGGGTCACAGACCTCCCCCACTAAAGTGTGAATGGGGTATTTACACCTTTGGTGATTAAATCTAAAAATGGGCAGGGGTTGCAATTTAATCTTCACAACCCCCATTTTACAGATGAGACTGAGGCAGGCAAGTTCAGGGACTCACCCAGGGTCACACAAGCTGTAAGCCTCAGAGGTGACTCCAGGTCCAGGACTAGCTATGGCCACAGCCACTGGCTAGAATGGATTGGAGGCTGAACTTGAACCCAACTCCCAGTCCAGCTAGCCATGGGGCCAAACTGCCCTGTCTCAATTACTTTTCTTTTTTAAATTGTCTTTACAACCACCACCAAAAAACCTTAAGCAAAGCCACCCCACAAGGAAGTCTCCCCAGAGATCCCGGGGTCAACACGAGGCACTAAGCTGTCACTCACTGATCCCTCCCTCTACAGTTCTGCCTACAGGATGAGAGACGCCCCGCCCCCATCGTGATTGGCTCTTAACACCCCCCCCCCCCCCCCCCCCCCGCCCTCCTAGACCAGAAACTTTCCAGGATTCCGTGCTCCGTGCAGCTAGTGCAGCAGTTTGGGGGCAGAAGAAAGTGTCCAGCGGCCCCGCCCCGCCCTTCGCTTCCCCTTTCTCCTCCCCCTCCCATTTCCTGCTCCAGTCACTCGAGGGCGGGGCGGGGGGGGGGGGGGAGCTGCAACTTTGTAGTCACTTTGTATCTCTTCGGACGCTACCTCCCGCCCGCGTCCATCCTCGACGCGGCCGCTAGAGGGCGCCTGCCTCGGCCTGCGGCTGCGGCTCTCAGGCTGGGGTAGCTGGAGCTGTGGAGTCCCGGCGGCTGGCCGGTGTTGTTCCCGCGCTCTGGGGCCGGCCCCGCCGCGGCATTCACGGCCCCTTGGGCCTCCCTGCGACAGTGGAAGTAAGTACCCGGGCCGGGGCTGGGGAGAAAGGCGGGGAGGGGATGCTGCAGCCACCCTCCCACGGACAGGACCGGACAGGACCGAGGGAGGGACCGCTGGGACGGGTCCTGCTCCTCAGGATCCCGAGCCCGGGGGCTCTGCGAGCGGCCCCCTCTCCCCGGCCCGTCGCGTCGGCTCACTTGGCCCGGGAAGGGTCGGAACTCCCCTGCCGCCTAACCCGGCGCGGCTGTGCGGGCTCCGGGGGGAAGACAGTGTACGAAGTCCGAGGGATTCCGGAGAAAGTCGCAGCGGGCGCCGGCTCACCTTGCCCACTGGGCAGGAAGGTGCGAAAGGCCCTGCTGCCGGGGGGACCCGTGGGAGACGAACGTGAGGCTGGTGCTTCGAGGGTCTCAGCTCCGCCGACAGAGCCGGGAATGGGCCGGAGGGGCCAGCTTGGCTCTCGGGCGGGGGCTGCCCTGCCCGATGCCACGAGTGCCCCCGGGGCCACCTTGCTGAAGCAGGACTCCGGCTGTGTGCCTGACCCCGGTGGGCAGCTTGGCCACGGCGCCGCATTGGGACTCAGAGGGCCTGGGTGCCAGCGTGGGCACTGCGGTCGCCTGGCACCTCTGGCCCGGGCTCCGCCTTCGAAGCCCTCCCGGGGCAGCCAGCGGGGCTGAGAGCTGAGATTGAGGCGGTGGGAAAGTTCTGGAGCGCGAGCAGCTTTCGCTTTCGCTTTGGAATTGGGGCTGGAGCCGCGCCGCCGGCCAACTTGGCGAGGTTTCTTTGGGGGCTTAATCCAGGCAGGTTGTCTGCAAAGACTCGGAGGCTGGAAACGCCGCCGCCCTCTATTCTTGTCCGTACCTGGCAGTGGGGGAGGGAGCAGCTCCTCTGTGAATGCCGGGAAGGTGGGACCCAAGGAGCCCGCTTCCTAGATCGCCTCAAGTCCCTCCTTGAATTCTGCCACCCAGCTGGCCTTGGAGCCCCAAAGACCCGAGTTCAGTCGTGTAACCCCAGGACGAATCACTTCACTTCCCAGCTGTCTTCAGGTACTTTAAGCCCAAGTTACAAGGTCTGGTAAGGGCCAGCAAGGTGCACTTGCAGATAAACATCCCAGGTGAGGAGATGTCACCCTGGGGGGGGGGGACTTTCCCACGTCCCTGAAATCTCTGGTTCGGACCCTGCACCCCCACATCTCACTTTTGCCTTTGGGGCCCCAGAACCCGGGGCTACAGAAATGAGCGCTGAGTGTCGGGTTGCTTCCCTGCAGCCCATCACTCCCCTCCAGAGGTGGGGGGAGGGCATTTATTAAGCACCTACAGTATGCTAGACTTACAGATATCCCCTCCTTTGACCCTCCCAACAATCCTGAGAGATAGGTGCCAGCATCCCATTTTACAGCTGAGAAAACGGAGGCAGACCCAGGTTAAAATCCATTTCGTTTAGCTTTCCAGCCCCCCTAATTACCCCGCAACCTTGGAGATGGGCTTTGGGGAAGGGACAATTCAATTGCTCGCCCTCCCTGGGCTGGCCTGAGTGCCTCCCATCGACCTCTAGAGAGGGGGCAGGTGGTGGGATTGGGCAGCTGATGGCCCAGCCCTGCCCCAGCGGGGGACCCTTGGGAGCCCGGCAGTTGGGTGGGGGTGCTGCTGCTTCTGTGGGCCTGAGCTTTCAGGGCTCTCCTCCTCTTCCTTTGAGCCCCAAGGACTGCCCCCTCCCCCTGCAGCCCGTAAGCCTCTATTAAGCCCCTGCTATGGACCCTGCCTGCCAGGTTGCAGAACTGAAAAGCTGTATTGTCTCTGCCTCTGCTAGTTTGTAATCCAGTCTCAGGAAGGGCTGGGCAGTGTGGTCCAGTGGGAGGTGTACTCACTCACGGGATCATTATTTAAACCCCTCCTGCCTCTAGGATCTTGGGCTAAGAACTGGGACCAGGAGCCAGAAGGGACCCCAGAACTGAGTCCAACCCCTTTGTTTGCAGACACTTATGCCTTAGTCATACCCACAGTAAGTCCCAGAGGTAGGGTTTGAACACAGCTCCTCT